>NW_010324154.1:16676-26529 GCF_000700745.2 Antrostomus carolinensis
CTAGCCCAGCCTTACCAGGGTTTGTAGGCAAGAGCACCAGTGACTTCTGATGGCCCTGAACAAGCAACATGCAATTGTTGGCCATATAACCTGGTGCTGCAGTTTATAGAAAGCCTTGTATTAAAGTCTTTCTGTTATTATTTTACTGTTTTTAAAAAGAGTAATGCTTTTTCAAACAGAATACTTTTTTTTTTTTTTTTCTCAATTAAAAATAACCCAGGAAAAGAATAGTTCTCATGCCCTTTGGTCCCTTCAAGCATGTGAGAAGAAAGAAATAAAGAAAAAGGGGAATTAACAAGTTGTACCATTTAGGAGTTCCTATCAAGGTACAACTATTATTGTTTTTTTGAGGAAAAAAAGCTGTCACTGAATATTACTTGCCATTTACATAATGTAAAGTTCTGCTAACTTACAAAAATGTCTTTAAATACACTGAAATGTTTTTAACCATACAGAACAATACACCTGAGCAGCACCCAATGGCTTTGTTGTACATATCCACTTTCAAAAAAACCCCCAAACAAATAAGCAAACCAAGTCTCTCAACCTACAGCAGGGGGGAAAGCAAAGACCAAAAATACAGCATAAACTACATTTAAGTTAGTTTTGTGATTCTAAACAAGTATGCTCAAGAAAGCCCAATTAATGAACCCTGTTATTTTAGCAGACATCAGCAACAGTATAAGCAGCAACACTACAAGTTTTTTCATTGCTGCCACACCACTGTACTGTGATTCAGTCTGCACACAGGGTGCTTCAAGGGGGACTGATTTCAAGGATGCAAAGGAATCCACAATTGTGACAAAATTGGGCTGTACTACGAGATGTCAAGTATTACCAGCTTTCACTTGACACAGATTTTGGCTATAGTCAATGACCACTTTTTATAAATTACCATTTGTTTGAATCATCAGTTTGCTTGTGACTGAAGAGGTTGTTAAAAAAGTGCTCAGGATTACTCTCAATGTACTGCTACGAATGCAATAACTTAAGATGTAGTAAGATCTCACTTACGGAAGCACCAATAAAAGGAAGGGAGGAATAGATGCATTGGAGACTTTCCAAAACTTCCAAGCCAAGCAATTAACCTAAAAGCAATAAGAATTTAATATCTTAGAGATTTGGGAATTTTGAGGAAGACTGAAAATATGGTTTGTTTATTACAGCTTATAAACTAGTATATATACAACCCTGCATATTATCTTCAGAGAGCATTTTTCTTTGGCTTTTTTAAAGTAGTTTAGAGTTTTCTTTTTTAGACATCAGAGATGAAAAAACCTGTATTTGGGTGCATGAGAGTATCTGGATGTTTTCGAAACTTATGTATGTTTCCAAACAGGTTACTCATGAGTTAGCAAATTCGAAGGACCGTAGAAATTTCTTGCAGTTTATAAGTGACAAATGAAATTGTCAAAATGAAATATGATAACAGACAAATTCACACATGAAAGATTTAAATTAAAATACTTTAACAGACAAGTTCACATATACAAGATTGGGGGGGGAAGAATTAACCAAATTCTAATTTACCTACAGTTTGGATATTGAGTAGTATGTTTATGTACACAAAGTCTTTTTTTGGCTTTACCTGATATGGAGAAAGCAGATGAAGATTGTTTTCAAAGAATTTAAAACTGTTTAAAAAAATGTCTGTGCCCATACTTTCAATGAGTTGACAAGTTACTCCTTTCACAAGCTGTCCTGTGCTGATAGGAAAAGCAAAGTTCAATCTTTTGAATATTTAAGGAGGATCAAGTCCTTACTCTCCACAACCAAGTCCTAAGATAGTTTCTTGACCACCTCTCTTTCCCATTTCTTGTAACTGAAAGGCTACTGAAAGTAAAAGTGTAATCAAATTGAAAAATATTGACTGAACCTTAAAATACCAAAACCTGTGCAGTACTTTGATCCTGATTTTGGATTTGGGAACCCTTTTTAATGAGGAAGGTGAATTATCCTGTGGTACCAAGGAATGAATAAACATAAGAGTACAAAATAACCATATAGTGTTTATGTTTACCTCAAAGTGACTCTCATCACAAAACTAGATTTAAACCCCATTTCAAGAGAAGCTATTATCCATACCTTAGAAGGTCAACAGGATAGTTTTTCTTAGACAGTAATTCATACAGATACAAAGCCTGAAATAAAACCCACCATATTTAAAGTTAAGATTAGGTAATTTAGTCACAAGATGCAATAACTACTGCAAGGTTTTTGTATGCTTAATTCTCTTATGTACTCTAAAGGCATTTCAATGGTCCAGTTTGGCCAACCAAAAGGCCTGGTGTCCAGTGCTGAATTTCTTCTTCACAAGACATCACTCCCTGGCACTATGGGATGATGTTAAATATGTTCATGACACACAACCATAGAATCATTAAAGTTTTGAAGTGATCTCTGGAGTTCATCTGGTCCAACCTTGCATCTCTCTGGACAGAGCCAAAGGGCTGATTGTACGTACAAATGTCTAGCACACAGTACTGGAGAGAGAAAATTTATACAGCAGAATCCTGAAGACTTTTAAACTCAGCATATTAATGCTTCCCTTTCCAAAACATTGTCTCATAAGGCTCCCTAGGCTCTATGTAACTTCTGTTTTTTTATGTCAAGATATATTTGGGGCAGTTCCTTCCTTTTACTTATGTTCCTTGAACACATATGTATTACAACACTTTTCCTGTTCTCCCATCATATTAAATTGCAGTGGAATGGGAACTGCATGACAATTTTTACCTGGCTTCTTCTTAGTTCTTTTTCTTTCATCATTGAAGAATTATATCCCATCTGCTTCCATAAATCAGAAAGAGATATTTCTTTAAAGAAAGCTCCTTGTATATCTTTGACTGACGAAGAAAAATATTCAGATGCTGCTATCTAAAAAGAGGAACAGATAAATACACAGCATTTCAGAACTGATGCTTAGATTTACAGGATTTGCCCTTCTTTCTATTCTGTTTCTCTTAAGAGGATAAAGGAAAAACACGTCAGTATTAAAAATGCCACAGGACTAAGCAAGAGACAGCCTTCAAAATATACTTGGTGTTCAGGAAAAACACTGGAAATATTAACCATTGAGCTAAAACACACATCTCAGTGACAACATTTTAAATCACACTCTGCACATCTGGTTATTGTGCTCTTGTACAGACAGAACCTGCTACACACCCGAGTTTATAATCACCTTCCTGAGGATCCCTTGCTGTTGTGCAGGTGATAAGTCAGATAAGTATTGGGATGTTGTGCCTCGAATAATCTGAGAAAGCTCCTTTGGGTTCATGCTGTAGAATGCCTGGGTGCTAATACCAGTTACCAACGCGCCCATTTGACTAACATTATAAAATGATAAAACCTGCAGAGATAAGAGCACAAACAAACAAAGTTTTCTGGCTTGTGAATAGCAGATATATTTAAAAACAAACGTTAATAAATAAATCAAAACTAAGACTGTTGAATTAATACTTATTGCCTGGTGATGGACTTTCCTCAGTTTGCTTTCAAATGAGACAAGACTGTCCAGGAACAAATGCAACAATTTTCTCAGAGGCTCCTTTTCTGAAACTTTAGAGAGGACCCTGATTCCTTCCATTACAGTATATTTTAATATATAGTCTGGGATCTGTGATCATGCAAATTCTGCTTAGAGCAGTGATACAAACAAAATCATATATAGAATTGCTAAATGCAAATAGTCATTCTCTCTGTTACTAGAGAATTACTTTGGGAGGTACAGTCTTGAATGTTTTATTTGATTTAAAGGAAATTTTCAGACCACTAACTACTAAAAGGAAGTCTTGTACTTCTCAAAATCTACAGTTATTGCTGAGAAAAAGCCATTTCATTTTTAAAAACAGAAGGTAGGAAAGCTGTCATCAGAGGTACCTTTTCATAAGAGAGGTATTTACTGGATAAAATAATAACTTGGCTTTTTGCCCACCCAGAGACTTGGTTTAATGTTGCAATAGCATTATGCACTGCTTCAGGTGACAAAGATTCCAGCTGACTTGAAGTTAGTCCAACCACAGCATCTGACAGAGATCCAAGGATATCATTCAATGTCTGGTTTTGCATGGCAGTGTTCATGAGTTGAGATTTGAGCTGAAGTAAATAAAAAAAAGCAGATGGGAAATAAAAATGTGCCAGAACCAATTCTCATTATCACCCAGAACTTTAACTAGAGTTTCTGGAATAGGCATTGTCAACCATTTAGTGACCACACACTTCATAAAAGTTCAAAAATAGAACCACAGTTTTCAAAGGAATATGGAATGGGAAGAAACAGAATAAGAAAAGAATGAGCACTGTAAAAAAAAAACAAACAACAAACCCCCAAATGGGCTTTTACTCTTTGCATTATATCTCCACTTATTTCTTAGATCCCAGTCCTTTTTCACTCTTTTCTTTCCAAATTCAAGAAAAAAGTTCCTCCTCCTCTGTTTTCAGGATTAAGTTAGGCAAGAACAACGAGCATTGTACCCACCTTCTGAACCTCAGCCTGGAAACCTCTCAACTGATTGCATTTAATCATTTGATGAAGTAAAGCCCGGGCCACAGCAGCATCCATCTGTTCCATGTCATCATAAAAGCAAACCAATAAACCTAGTCTATATAGAAGAAAATATATTAGCTTACTTCTGACATAAAAGGTGTCATTTTCAGGAAACTGGAATATAGTATGGTATAGCCTACTTGTGCTCAAAACTTGAGTAATTTCTGTCACTAGTGCCTTACACTGCAATCGTTAAAACGCCACACGGCCTGAAACTGGGGTATGAGACACATGCACTGTTCTCTGTTTTCAGCTGAAATCTACCCAGATTGCTTGTGCTGTCAAAAAATTAACTTTCCTGGTTCTATTTCCCCAGCTAATGACTCTGCTCCCCTTGGCAGAATTTGCTGTATAATCTCTGTTTCGAAAAGGGTGGAGGCTAAATAAGTCTCTAGAAGTAGCTTTTGTTGCATTTCACATGCAATGTAACTCGTTCACATGTTGAAGCAGGAGCTAGAGCATTACATAGTCTGTCATTTCAGGTTTAAACAAAGCCTGCTGTATTTCACATCAAACACATGACTGGCCAATGGATGGAGACCTGTCCAATTCCACACTGGCTAGGAGAAAATGCGCTGAGGTTCACTGTCTTAGCTGTGCCAGCACAGCAGTTTGCAAGGCAGTCTTGTGAACCAGATGTGGAGCTCCTTTTCCTCCCCAGTACCCGTGATGTAGTATTAATGTCAGCATTGCCATTAACCTCTGTAAAGCATAATCACAACCACAGCTGGTGGAGAAGCAGTCATACCACCAAGGGTATGACTTGTATCGTTGGTACCAGGTATCTGCTGTAGCTGTCCTTCTGTCTTAGGCCTTGTGCTTGTTTGCTGCCATTACCTGCAGCCCTGCAAAGGAAGCCTGAATTGTGCATTGCTCTCTCTGGACTTTAAACTTCATAGTGATGGTGATGAATTCATTTGTAGGAAGCCTGAAACAATCCCTTGTCACTGTAAACAACTAGCCTTTGCTTTCATAATTTATACAGGACAAGAACCTACAAAGCCCAGCTTTCCTGCTACAGTCTCTGTTTTTTAGCAATTCAATGATACAGGCATAGGTAGAGTCTAGGCAATAATGTCCAGATGCAAACTAAATCAACAGCAGACTGCTGCAGCACTATCACAAACTCAGTAAAATTCTCCAGCGCAGAAAAGCTTCGCTTTTAGTTCTTCTAGTTCCTCAAAAACAGCCTGCCTAGCAGTGTAACAAAATACCGCTTCAGCAGCCCATCTGAATTCATAGGACATCATCAAACTAACATACAAATCAAAGAAACATCTATAACTGCATTTTTATAACAAATAATTACCTTCTGATGCATTATTGCATAGCCACCAAGAGCTCTTCATCTCCTTTGGGATTACGAGAATGAATAATACTACTTCTTAAAAGTGCATTTAAATCATCAGTGTGGTTAAAATGAGTAATACAAAATAAGTGTGTTGTAAAAATGGAATATATTAAGGATTATGGAGCTTGACATTTCTCTCATCTGCGAGAATGTGGCACCTCTCATGAGTGGTAAAATAATTTTTAAGATTTCTGACATTGAAATTTAGAGTGCAGGCACAATTTTTCTCTCGCTTACATCTCTGACAATCAGCAATACTTCATGGAAGTCAGTGAGCTACACTGCAATAACGACAGGAGCTCTGAAGCAATAAAGCATATTCTCCATTAGTTTAAAACTCCAAGGTATCCCCCAAGGAGACTACAAATAACTTCAGACAGTGGTGCCTTGGGACTAAATACATCCATTTATATGAGAGTGTAAATGTAAATGTGGATGGAGTACAGCATTTTCTCACAGGTAGCTCACGCTCACTGCGTATTTATGAGTAAGAGCAATTTATTTTGGTTTTTTTATTATTATTGTTAAAGTAAGTTCCATGCTGATTTGACAGCCCTGAAAAAGCAGTTTTCTGCTTATGCACATAACAGTCACATGCATTTAAACGTGGATGTAAAGACAACGGCAGGACAGGCTTTATACATCTTCACTAGGTGACCTCTTTGGTGACACCCATACCAATTAAAAACCATTTGCAGTCCTGGCTGGTCCTCCTTCAGTCCTAACTGTAATATGATTTCCCCAAAACACCTTAATCTTTTGTGATTCAAACAGTCAAGGCAACTCATGTCTCATTATTCCAATTTATTTTATTGCTGTATTGCACAATGTGATGGAGCTTTGATTAGATCCCCCAGATACTGCTGTAGTCTTCCTACTAATACAACAGACAACTCCCTACAGAGCAGGAGACAAAGCATTAGCTAATTGGGCACACCTCCAAAAATTCATAAAGTAGCAGTTTTTTACTGTTTCTAACTAGGGTTGGATTTCAGTCTCGATTTTTCTGCCAGATGGAAAAAGCAATGCCACATCAACAATTTCATCAACTACTTACTGCACCTCTGTTTGCTCCTTACTTATTCATTCTCTCCATACACATAAAAGAAAAAGAAAAGCAGTCTTGCCTGTAGATAGTTGAAGTGTTTCTCATATCAAATCCTGATGAATTTATTCTTTCCAGGAAAGCTTGTGCAAGCTCTGGTGTGATATCATACACTGTGTCCAACTGCTTTGTTGCGTTGTCATAGCTAATGAATAGTCTTATCTGACCAATACAAACAAAATCATGTGTTAGGATTAGGAAACCATTACATCAAATAAAATATATGTTTAACCCTCTCAATTAATTGACTCAATTCATGTTCTATGGAAAGGAAGAATATGGATTTGGATAACACAGTATTTTTGAAGGCAAAGCTGAGTGAGTGTTTCTCTGTCAAACTGACAAATAATTTGAGGGTCTTCTATCACTGGTCCCTATCTTTCAGTACAAGTCAAAGAAGTCTGATACAGATAATTACATATTAATGACAGGCACTTTCAAATTCCAAAAAGAGAATAAAATTTGGTTGACAGTGGGTTTGAATTCACTTTACTTTTATTTTCATTTTTGTGTTCATACTGTTTGTAGCTGACATCACTTGACAATCATAGATCCAACCACATTTTGTTACTTACTTCATTGAGACTAATTTTCAGAATTTCTTCTAACGGCAGATGGACCATGTATCTTCCCAAAATCCATAAGTTTTCTGCACTCACCCAAGAAGCTGATTCATTGAAGTCTGTTTTGTACAAATAAATACTCACTATGATGTTAATACAGTCATCATTTTCCAAATATATTGTACCCAGTATATTATTATTGGCAAATAATCAAATAAATATTTGCAAATCAGAAAAAATCCTTAAGAGAGAGAGTCAGGTTCCCTCCATTAGCTAGATTTTAGCACCACATTTTTATAAGCCCATATATTTTAGAATGAAAATGAAATAGCATTTCAAATGTCTCAAATTTTCTCATATTAAAATGATTAATGTTTTATGCTGTCAAAATAGAAAATGGATGAAGTATAGGACAGGAAAAATTAAACCAATAGTATTAAATATGGAGCAGTATTTTTTAAAATTCAATTTTCCTAATAAAATATATAATCTAAGAACAGCAGAAAGGCATGATACTTTGCAACACTTTATACGTTTTATATATTATTATTTATGAAACCATTTATTTCAGCAATATGCAATAAGAATAATAGAGAAAATGAACAATAATTCATATGCCTATATGGAAATAGGTTGGCAAGAAATACAAAATACTGCATAACAGTTTAAAAAATGTCATTCATTTAGTAACATTCTCCCAAGGACTGAAAATAAAATCAAGATCCAAATATCCCTGAGTAAAAAATATTTATGGACTAGGTGTGTATTCTGAGCCACAAAGACAGTGTTTTCTCCCAGGTGTCATCATTGGATGGCTCAATGTGTGATAACTCTGAACATATTCCTTAGCAGTGCTGATACTCACAACTCTGTTAAAATAAAATAATCAGTGCACTTTGAAGAGTTTTCAGTATCTGGGGGGAAAAAAAAAAAAAAAGCCTACAAGGACCAGAAGCTGAAGAATTCAATTTAGTAAGTGATTTTTTAAAAATACAGATCTAAGCTCCTTAGCTGAAAGAAGATGATGCTCCCAGCAGACCTGTCTGCCAGGCCTCCGTTTTTTTAAGTAATACTGTCTCCCATCACCAGGAATATTAAGATAGTTGATAGATATGATAGAAGTGTTAAAAAAAACCTAGCACAATGTTGACTGTGGCTTTTAGCAGAACAGACTTGCAGTTACCAATCACAGCAGCTGTGATCCCCAAAAACTGTTTTGTTATTTTTAAATAAGGTACAAGATTCAAAAGTTACAGTCTCCCATTTTTGCAAGGGCTACCAGGTGAGAAGTGGTTGAGTGGCAAAGAAATTTCTTGAAAGGTCATGCTTCATCTTTGAACACATCAGCATTTTTATTATGAACTACGTGAGAATTGGTTGAGTGGCAAAGAAATTTCTTGAAAGGTTTAAGGCTTAAGACATAGAAGCCACATGTCATCTCCTGCTCACCCAGTGACACAGCCACAGGGGCTGCATGACAGTGGGGAGATGCAGTATGATGGAAAAGCCCTCTGCATTTCTGCAGGCACAACAGAGACATGACGATGAGCTCTTTGTCACCAAAACCAGCAGAAATGCTTGGGAGGTGGTCCTGTAAGCACCACATATATGATGGTTCTTTCAAGTCTCTTTTCTGCTGAGTTTCACTGAGGAAGATGCTGCTTCTGCAGAGGGCTGATCCTTTTCCCAGGTTGTCCCAGTGCTACCCACATATAAAGTTAAAGTGAATAAATCAGACTGTTGCAGGAGTTTTCTGTTGTCCCACACTCTGTGCTGTGGCCCGTGGTGTGTATACATACTTGAATGAGCTTTACACTTACCAGCCTGGATGTTGGTAGCAGTTCAACTGTGCCTGCTCAGGCTGATGGGTTCTGCAGCTCATACTACCAGAACTAGCTGGTAACCAGTCCACACTTGATGCTTTCAGCAGTGGATTCATCATTTCTGCACTGCTTTGTATTTGAAGCAGCAGCCAGGATGTGAGAGAGACATGGCACTTCTCAGTCCCTCCTGAGCTGGGTGATCTTTTACAAACTGAGGGTTCACTAATGTTTCAGACACATCCAAGATGTCTGATGTTGTGGTATTTTCCCAAGACTGCTGAGTATCATCAGGCAAGTTCTGCATCTTTGCTCCCCCAGTAATGTACTGGTAGTAATACCACCTCATAGTAGCATCATGAACTTCCTCTGTACAATTTAATGGGTTACTCTGATATTTTGAAATGGCAGAAGTCCCAAGAGCCAAATTTTGCTCCACTGAAGCAAATGGGCAGTTTGCCTTCG
>NW_010324154.1:26578-43160 GCF_000700745.2 Antrostomus carolinensis
CCACAACAGCACTGCTGGGATGTTCAGTGAAGCCCAAGCACCTTGATGCAACTCTGATGCACCAGTGCCACTGTCACTTTACAGACCCCTTGCGCAGCCTGCCCTGCACTGTCCCAGCTGTGGCACATCTGTTAAAGTCATATTAACAAGGCAAACAGATGTGGTAAAATGCATAAAATCAGAATTAATTACCTTTTTTTCTATCTTGTCCCTTTTCTGAACGAGTCAGTGCCACATGCAGTAGAACTTTCATAACATCCTGCATTTCTTTTGTATTTTTAAACAGTGCAGACAGATCTATTTTTCTAGTCTGAATAGGAGGTCAGAGGTGAACAGCACACCTGTGCAGAGTACCTACAATTATATTCTATTTAAGTCTTAGGAAATGGACTTGAGTACAGAGACCTTGCCTATAGCTCTGTGCAGAACAGATGAAGAGCAAGCATCTTTGCAGAACTATCTGCTGTGAGTAACAAGTATATTATGTTTACTGTATTCTGGAGCAAAGGCATACAAGACAGCTACTCTTAAACAGACCCGTGTTAAACTCAAGAAACAATTCAATAGAATGGATAGGCCTTTGCTGACTGTTTTTCTCTTATGATAAGAAAGAAGAAAATACTTTGTATATAACATACCACTCATGTTATAGGATTTCTGTAGAATCTGCTTCATCCAGCCATACAGAGCTCTCTGTGTATTTGCTGAGGTCTTGTCATAGAGGTCCTTGAATACAGTTGATCTAAGTGATACAAGGCCATGTTAGTTCACTAATGAGTTAACTATTTATTTCTTTTTAAATGATACACATGGACAAATGTTTTTAGAAACAGTAACATATAAGCAGAAAGCTATATGTGGAAAATAGACTGAGATCATATAGTAATCTCTTTTTAAAAGCATATACAGTCAGCAAATACTACATAGTACTAGTTGTGTCTGGAAAATAAATGGCTTACAAGTTTCTGAAAGCATCCTCCTGAGGAATGTCTGGGAGGCTCCCAATGACATCAGGTTGGAGATAGTTCACTGCTGACACATGCAAAACCTGGCTCAGGATATCCACACAGTCCAAAGCACTCAGAGCCAGAAAGCATTTATCCAGTGTTATAAGGAACAAGGTCCTGTTTACTCCTGGGCTTTGAAAAATTCTCTCTCTAGTCTTGTCCCAGTCAAGAATAATATTTCCCATTTCCTGCAAGAAACAAAAGGTTAAAAGAACTTGTCTTTGATTAATTCCATAGACTGTTCATTTTGAGGCCTGACAGAAAACACTCCACAAAAAATATGGTGCTGTTCTCATGAAAAATAGCTGCAAAATACTGTCTGGTTGCATTACTTCAGATAATGCCTTTCTGGCGTTGGCCAGAGACCAACTTGAATCTTTTGACAAAATCAAAATGAAAAATAGAAAAATAATCCAAATGGTTGAAGTTATACTGTGTGCTCTCATGAATGAATTAGTTACTTGGAAAATGAAAGGACATTGGAATCAAATGGGTATTATTTCATACATAATTTAATATGCAGACATCTCTAGAACAGACCTTTTCCTGTGCAGTATTTCTTGCAGCCATGACTACAAACATCCCCTCCAGAAGATGAGGCAACATCAAAGAACCAAGCTCAGGGAAGAAAGTCACCCTGGCTGGGGATGGATTATTAGGTTGCTCTGTCTCACAAGTTGACATGTTCAGAACAGCCTGTTTAGAGCTGATAGTCCCGGGCCTGGTGCGTTGTTCATACAATATTATCTGCCCTGGAAGAACTGGGTATGCCATTTGAGAAGACAAAATTTAGAGTTCATTGTAAGGACTTCTGCTCTACTGCTCTGGCTCCCAGTGCATGCTGCACACCTATCCTGTGTGCTTTGGCAGCAGAAGGCCCTTTGTCCCGGCAGGGAAGGCACCAAGTACATCGGGCTACAATCCCACCCCTGCAGTGGAGATCCCCCCTGCAGGGCGGTCCTCCCTGGGTAGCACTCACTGACTTGGAGTGAGACTTCTAAGATGAGGCACACACAGAACACACCATGGAGGCAAGTAAATGATGTTACGCTGCCTCCCCTCCAAACTGCCTAACAACTTGCTCACACAGTCCCATAACTAATTAACAAGGTAACTGATTGCACCTTCTTTAGTCATTTTGGCTCTCTTTCTAGACACTGAAGAGAAGCAGATACTCTCTGAGAACAACTGATCCTTCCTACCTTAGATAGTTGCGTGGAAGGTAAATCATTCTCTGGAGATGCATTTCTCTCCACTGATTACAGAGAAAATCCAGATGACTGACTTGTCACCAAACTTTTAGACAACAAGAATTAAATTAAGAAAGTCTAACCTAAGGAGTGGGGCTCCCAGCATCCAGTCCAAGACAGCTAAGTAACTGCATGGTGTGCACTGCGAGACCTCCAGTCTGGTCCTTTCCCATTTATCTATAACACTGACAGAAGCTTTTATCCTTCACAAGTGCAAAGTGACTTACAAGATGGTCCTTTCTGCTGTTGAAAAGATACTTCATTGCAGTTTGGAACTGCTGCTGATCAAGCTGTTGAAGTTCGGATAGCAGTTGCCTAGGCTGGTATAAAAGGTTCTTCAGGTAACTTTTTATGGACGTCTAAAGTATAGAAAAATATGCGTAACATACATAAAACTCGTACTATTGTACCAAGGGCATCTTTTACTCCCCGAAAATCTCGGCTTAAGGAGAGTAAAGAGCTGAGCTCCTGTATTGTCTGTGTTGTCAACAACAAATAAAAGTAATTCTTAAAGACAAGAACTTTTAAATCCTACTCTTGGCTTCGTGAGCGAGTCCTCTCCAGTGACCCATTTGACAAAAATGCCTCAGTTTCTCAGTTCATAAAACAAGAGTAATAATGCTTTTCTGCCTCACACAGCAGAACTGTGAAAATGAAACTTTTAAAAAAGGGCAGAGACCGTGTGCATATGATTATTACTTAAAAAAAGGAAGGAAATGTGCAATTAGATGGGAGGAAAATTCTGTACCAGGTTGTAAGGCAAAAATATTCTCTCTCACATCAACCTGCATTACCAGTTAACAATCTTGTGCCCGTTTTGAAAATCCAAGGGGAATTATAACATTGGAACAGAAAGCACTGTAAGGCTCATTAGCACCAGACGGGAGTAAAATCCCTTCTAATTCCTGACAGAATTATTTCAGAATTGGTTTGGAATTTGAGTTGAAATTGCTCTTTGTTGTCTTTGCTTAGCTTGCATTGCCACCAACAAATATTAACATAGTTAGGTCCTTGTTGTCTAGGGGGTCCAGGTCTGATTACAGCCTTAAACTGTTAATAAATCTAATCAAATAGGGAAGAGGCAGTGTTAGTCTCCTGTAGGTTTGGATGAGCTGTGACAGTGAAATGGAGCCTTGGAAAAGGTTTGAGTGCTGTGGAGCTGCATGGCCCTGGGCTTTTGGGAATGCCTGAGGCTCAGAAATTGCACATTTGACACTTCCCTTTTTCAGAGTGTGTGCAAGGGAGGAGAGAGGGGGTCTAGTTTTGATTAGAAGGCTACAGCTCCACTTAAACCAGCTCATAACTACTCATAATGACCAGGGATAAAGAACAATGACTTTTTCCTGTCACTTCCACACTGACAATTTACAAGAACAGAGTTCAAAGGAGCCTTAAAAGGTGGATGCATTTTGTAGGATGCTCTGGAGCGTCTTATTCCATCAGAAGCAGTGCAAACTACAGCCACAGTCCAAATCTGTAAGAAACCTGCCATTTTGTGGAGAAATACACATACCAATGTGTATACACAATTCAGAAACAATCACTAAACCTGAGAACTCCTAATTGCCACTTTCCATCAGAGGAGAAGCAAAAAGATCTTTCTTATTATTTCTGCCTTGCATTCTGCTGCAATCTTATGGGAAAAAGATAAACCAAAAAACCTATTCCTGTTTCCTACTTACCTACCACAATGTAGATCTGCTAGTTATCTCTACTACTGACAACCTTGTTTTGGCTACAGAGGTAGACTGCTTTTTTCATTCCTTTTTAAATAAGAATTTTCATGCATTTTAAATGTCACAAACCTGTAGGCCGCTAAGAGTAAACATAACTTCCTGGGCATGAAAATATGCCATGACTTTTGTAAGCATATCTGCTGTCCAGACATTAGAACTGTAACAGAAAACAGGACCAGTAAAATAATATAAAATGTAAAATAGCAGATTATAAAACAAAGCAAGAATAAGAAAAGCAAACAGTGTTGCTAACACCATAATGACACAAGTATTCAGCTTTTTGGTCTAACAAGACTAATAGCCAACCTATTTAAGGCAATGAAAATGTGTGGTTCAATAAGGAACAGAATGAATTAGTTATTGGTTTTTTAATGTAACTCCACAACCACCCACAATAAACTCAATTTTCCAACACGTTGCCATTAGTATCATCTCCAGACATGAGACAAGCTGTGCTGTGGCTACTTTGGAGCTATAGGTGTGCTTCCTGGCACCCCATTATGTCTGTTCTGATCCGCTTGTAGAAAGAAAGTACAGTGACTAATGTCTGCTGCCTTTCCCTCAGCAGAGTCATTAATTTCAGTGTGTCTTCTTTACACAGCCATTGATTTTCTCAAAATATGTAGGAATGGAATTGCCTTTGAGGCTTATATTGCTCTTTCAAATTTAGACAAAATTAGCAAATAATTCAAAAGTTGCCAGGAGCTGGAGGAAGTGGAATGGATGGGGGATGGAGCAGGACTGAAAGAGGAAAACGGACAGAGAGCTGGACCTGCACCTAATTTCCTTAAGAATCCATTCTGAAACATATGAATAAAGTTAATCATCAAAACTTTTGAAAACTGTAGCAGGTATTTATTCTCAGCCTCATTCTATGCATGTTTTTTGCTTTATTGTGAAAAACAGTTTTTTCTTTGTTAAGAGGAAATACTCCTCACAGGAGATCTAAATCAAAGTAATCATACGTGCCAATTTCATTCTATCCATAATGTCCCAGTTTTTGTGGAAATGAAACAGATCATATCTGAAGTGCAAGATAATATTGAAAATCAAGATGGTGAGAGTAATACATTACCTCTGAAAATGAAGTATATCAAGGAGGGCTGCACATGAAAAATGGAATATAAAAAGTTATGGTGAGATATGCGTTTTAATTCCTTTTAGAAGCATAAGTGGGAACAATTTTGTACATTACCATTCAGATATTTCCCAGCTATTACTTCCTCCTAAGGAAAAAATGATAAATGTATGTAATAAATTATTATTTTTAGATTATAATATAAAATGTTAGGATAGAGATCAAATAAAAATACTAACCACAGCTTTGTGTAATAATGGAGGCAAATCTGTAAAAGATTATCGCGTTACAAAAAGCTGATTTAATGTTTTACCATTCAATTGTGTTATACAAAAATACATGTATTGTATGCAGTGAAACTATATATACACATATAACTTATTTATAAGCATTTAATGCAGTTTTGATTAAATCTATTTACAGAAAAGCAGTGAAAATAAAAGGCTATTAAATAATAAGCAATCTTGGTTAAATTCTTTGCTGGCATAGCTCCATGTAATCAAGAGAGCAGAGAATATGGTCCTAGTTACTAAACAGTTCTGTATCTATTTTACTACACAGTTTTTTCCATCCACAGAAAATACATCCCTCATACAGGATTTGTGGTCTTACCTTCAGAGTCCTGACTGTGTGTAATCTCAGCATGATTCATTGATATCAATAAGAAACATATCTCCAAAAGTCTGGACATTTCTTCTAGTGTTTATTAGAATCAGAAGATATTTGGACGGAAAAGGAAAATAAAAGAGTCAAAAGGCAATATTCACCCAAAACTTTCATAGCTATAAATCAGAGACAGCCTAAGTTACGTAGTACAGTTCGAGATCAGAATGATCTAAAAGTGCTTGCTCTCAAGTTTTTAATTTAGATCTTTTTCCAGGATAGAGATATATTTTATGCAAATAGAAGTCCACCAAGTGTGCATGTGCAACCAGATTTATTTCCCTTTTACCAAGTAACTCTTTCAATTTTCTTCCTAAGAAGAACCATACTAAGGCACATTCCACCTAAATATGACTTCAATTAAGTTTTGTTAAAGCAAGCAAACAAATCCTTTTAAACTCAGACAAAATAGAAAAGAGGGAGTGAAAAAGGAAATAGTAAAGAAGCTCCAAACAAACCCTAAGCTTTTGCTAGCTCGATTACTGCAGACCAGGTCTGGGACCCTCCATTTGCAGACCTCTGAAGTCAAACAGTGGGAAGGCCTGGTCCTCTGGCTTGCCCCGTGCCAGTGCAGGGTGCTCCAGGCAGGGAGGGTGATGGAGTGCTCCCCTCCTCTGCTGCTGTTGCTATGCAAAAAGGGGGGAAAATGTCCTTATGCCCTTCTGAAGCAGAGGGAAAGCGACACATTTGGGAAACAGAGTTCAAGACCATACCACTTCATTTAGAGGGATCAAAGCTCTAGTCTTTGCACTCAAGTGTACCATCAATTTTTCACCATCAGCTAGGACATAGTTTCTAGGGTAATACACATTTTAGTAGCTCTGGCTATCCCTGCTGGCCTGTGCTATGTGGCATAAAGATCACTGAAAGATAAATTAGCTGGAAGGGCAGTGATGGGGATAGCTGGAGCTTTTCACCAGGGTGTCACTGATTCTCATCGGAAAAGACTGTCAGTCTCACAGTTGTCCTATATGAAATTAATTTGTTGCTTTTGGTCTAGTTCCTGAAGGACAAGGATACAATAATGCATTGGGATGGAGAGGGAGCAGAGACTGAGCAGGTCTCGCTCACACAGGTGTTTCTGCAGCCACGTCCCCCCTGCAGTGCCAAGGACCATGAGCTGCTTTAATCCACATTGCACCAAGTTTACTGCAGAGGATTTTCTGCCTCTACACCCTCAACCTGGCCCTCTGTCCCGCTGTGAGAGTCACCATCCCCACAGGTAAAACAATTAATTAATCTGAGATATTAGATGATTCCCTGCTCTACAGACTGCAGCTTCTTACACTGGGATTAATCCTTGATTTTAACAAATGACACAGAGGGCCCCACTGGCCAACTTCGCTCTGACCTTGAGATGACTTTGTTAGGTTTTCTCTCCCTTTCCTTCATTTCAAGGGTTTAGCTGCAGCCACACTTAATTTCTGCATTTCTTCTTGTTGCTGAATTTTGATCCATTCTCTCTTTTATTTTTTTCCCCCAAAAAAAAGTTCTCTGCTATGACTTGAGTTACAGATCTGAACATCTGATAAATACAAATGACTTATTTCAGATTGTTTAATCTCATGTATCAGCAAGGTACTTATGAAAACATCTTTCAACAGCCTCTAGCAATAATTTAGTCTATCGCAAACACTCAACTTGAGTCGTGTAACAGAATTGACTCAAACTGATAGATGATGAAAAATTTAAACATTAGACTTTAAGAAGCTATTGCCTCTGTCCTGTTCTTGCACACAGTGAAACCCTTTCAGCTGTTCTTTTGGGAGTGCCACAGTACATGTCTCATTCAGACGTATCTGGTTTCCTAGACAATGAACTTTACTGTGTTTGTTTCTGCCTCTGCCCTATTAATTTTGCAGTAAGGTTTGATTACTCTGCATAGTTTAAATAACGATACCAATGTCAATCCTGATTTGTTTATTCCAACTCATTCGCTTTGATCAGAGAGTGTATTTTAATTAAAGCATGCTAAATTAATACATAAGGAGAATAAATGCTAAGGAAAGTGCTTTTTTATCCCAACTCCAGTAGACAATTATCAGGTACAGAAAAAGTCTGCTGTGAAATAACCCTGCTTGGTAAGACAATCTGTGGGATGAAATAGTTCTTTTTGTCAGTGAAACTAGTCTGCAGGAGTTCACTGCAGCTTTTAGACAATCCCAAATCACTCTGTGGGGATCTCTTGCGGACACCATCCAGCAATTCCCCAGAGACCATTCCTGCACCACAGCAGCATATGCTGTGATCAGATCTCTGAGATGTCACCCTTGCAGGACTGTCTGGTTATGGGGAACTCCCAGACTGCCTTCTCCTCTTGCTGCCTAAACAGCTGCTCTTCCATGTAAAGAAATCCTAGCCATTTTATCACTCACTCCGATGCAGCCGCTGCCTTATCTAAAGCTTGATAACCAGAAAGCTAACCTCATAATCACAAGTCTTGCTGATAAGCCCTTGTACCGCCCGTTCTCATCCACCCCCTTGCAGCCAGGCTCTCAGCACCTCTGAAAAAAAGCCCTATATGCAGTGAGGGAACCCTCGAGGGGATTGGGCTGGAAAGGGAGAGAGAGAAGTAAGAGGAAGGCAGAAGAGAAGAGATGGTGGGTTCTTGGGGAGAGCCAGGACCCCACAGCACTTTACCTGCCTCTGCTGTGTGCACCTCCTTCCCCACACTCGCAGTGCAATGAGCTGGGCGGCTGCAGCCAGGGACCCCGAGAGCAGGGGGCAGGGACTGGGACCAGCACCGCCTCGCAGCCTCAAGTGTCTGCCCAGCAGCACCCAGCCTTCAGCCAGAGGGGAGGGGAAAAGTCTCCTCTGCTGGGGGCTCAGAGGGTGAGGGACTCCCATAGCAGGCAGATGCTTCTCCTCCCAAGATGAAGGGAGATCAATGAGTTGCGTGGGGGAAAAACGCAGGGCCAAGCTGGTTCTGCCCAGTGCCCTGCTCGCCCCCACCTCCCCACCCCAGCACGGGCAGGGGGCCCTGGGCTCCTCGGAGCAGAATATGAACTGACTGTACCTGGGATCACTCAGCGAAAGAGGGCTGTGGTTTCTGTGAGACAAAGTTGTTCCAACTTTCTGTGTTGAAAGTTTGCGACTAAATCATGCCCTTGTACAGCATCTTTTTCCTGCGATGCAACACATCCAGCACCACCTTGACAGAACAGATAGTTTAGTTACTCTCCAAGGCAAAACATTAGAGACCACCGAGGTGCGACTTGCACGCTGTCACCCGCAGCAGGACAGGGACAGCAGAGGGATGAGGCAGGTTCCCCAAGCCCAGGAGTAATTAATTTGGACACCGAACTTGTCCCCTTGCATGACATCTTAAAAGTATTCAGGCACTTTAATCAACTACTGGAGTAAAGAGTTCCTTTGCACAAGGCTGTGTGAGCAGACATTAACTGCACACAAATGCACTCTCAAGGTCTGGAAAGCAGAAGTCCCTTCACTGACACAGTGAGCCATGCTGCGCCCCTTCCTTTGCAAAGGACTCTGATTTTAGAAGTACGGGTTCTAGAAGTACAGTCCCTTGGGGCTACTCTGTTCGTTCAGCAAGATTAAGTAAGTCCCTGAGAATTTAAGCTTACTCTGCTCATAGCTTTTCCACATTATTGCTCACATTTTAATGAGTGTTTTAATTCCCCATCTCAAGTGTAAGAATACTTGTTTAAATAGAGGGGACAAAATAGGAAATCATAAGGAAAAAACTCCATTATTTACATTGCACCTTCTGTCCCAAAACCTCTCAAAGCTAAAACAAACCAAAGTCCTACGTGACGGGTCTAAAAGATATGAGATGTGAAACACAATCTCTTGTGTGATTTTTAACCTGTGAGATTGAAACACTTGAGTATCTTTGAAGAAGTTTGTCTTAATACATATTTGCTACATGAAGCTAAATTTGTTACACATTAATAAACATATTTTCCCACTACGAGATGAATACAAATGAAGGTAAAAAAAAAAAGTTAACGGATTCACTCCAAAGCATACATAACTCATTGTTCCAACAGCCAAATCTGATTGTACTGTGCTAAAATCCAACAGCACATGCTGAAACTGAGTAATACTGAGCCTGAGTTACTGCTGAAAAAACCCACCAGTCAAACCCCTCGCCCCCTACTACAGAATACTTACTATTTCACAAAGATGACTGAGAATGAAAGGCGATTAAATTAGCAAGAGAAATCACTAACCATCATGCAAAGGAAGTCAAAGTTAAACCTAAAAAGACATGCTGAAACATCCTACCTGGCATCAGACCACCAATCATTACTACTAAAAAAACCCAAAACACACAATGTACAACTTTTTTAGACTTAAAAAGCAGAAGATGCAGTTCTTACTTTACTTACCAGGTGATATAAAAGATGAAGTTTCTCAGCTCTTTCACACTTAAATCCCAAGCAACGCAAGTCACATGCCTGCCGTTTCTGTACCACTTATGATGCCACTTGTTGTTTTAAAGGAACGGTTATATCCCAACTGCCAGAAATTATTCATTTTGAACAGAGTTTTTAAAACAAGACATGTTAAAATAAAAAACATTTATTTATTGTTCCTGAAGAAAATGTCCCAAGCTGCCAAAACCTTCAAAATCAGGTCCCTATAATCTGATCCTCAGAGGCAGTTTAGTTTAACTCAACAAAATTTGCAAGAAACTGCCTGCAAGTTTTTTTTACGCTGAAAACTTGCTTAGAAAGTTTGTTATTAAACCCATCAGCTTAAAGTGCAGTTTTGGCAAGTTCTACCACAACCCCTTTAGCTGGAAAATGGCGTATGCAAAAGCAATGAGGATTTATGAGGCTTTGAGAGGAACATGAAGGAAACCCAACCAAAAGTGACATATTTTTGTGGACTGTTATCCCTTTAAACAATACTTAAATGCTGTTTAAATAAACTCAAGGTTGTGCTGCTACTGAGAGTTTGATTCTCAACACAAAGCGCAGTTGCTGCAGACAAGCGTGGCTATGGTTACAAAAATGAACACAAAAGTTAATGCAAAAAGTCATCTCAAAAAAAGTTTATTAGCATGATTAAAAACATGTGAAGAATGACAGTAATAGAGAAAGTAACTTAGCATGGAAGAATATCCATTTCAACAGTTTATATTCAACAAGCCTTGAACTGAATGGGTAACTTTATTGCCAGATTTCACTTGATTAACAACAGTTCACATTGTATCAGTTTCACCATTATTAGGACTATTGCTTTTGTTTGGATCTGATCCCTGTTGCAGGTAAGTATAAAAAAATATTCCCCATTACTGCTGGATTGCAGAATGCATTGTTGGTTTAAGAGCTGGTAAAAAAAAAATTCTCAACTGAAGAGTCTGTTTAAAAAACATCCTTTTTTTCCTAATCGCACTACAAAGAAATACATTAGTATTTTGGCCTTTAAATTTCTTACATGGTATTCGTTTAGTATGGCAATCCCCGAATTCCCTCTCTTTAAGTAATCATAAATCAAACTCCTCTTTCAGAGGCAGCTTCTTGGGTTAGATTCTGGAGCTTTACTTCATACACGCTTACACTGGCTTGAGGACGAAGACAGCATCATCTAGTACATAGTAGTCATTATACATATCACCTTCACATAGGTATGGCAGTCTGGTGAAAGCCTCTATGGCAAAACCAGCTTTACTGAAAACTTCTGGCAGGCTATTCACCTGTTCTTCCCAAGTGTGCCCTTTGATTTCCAAAACTTCTGAGGGCTTTTCCCACTTGCCACCTACTGAGAAAACAAAACAGTTTTGTTTAAATTATAAAGAAAACTTTATTGTGTGTTGTATTTTCTTACAGAAAGTATATTACACAGATCATATTCCATTCCACTCCAAATAGGAGGTTGACAAGCCATTTATAGAGCTGTTGCAAGATCAGTTCAGGTTTTTGCCTATTGTTCAGAAACAGCTCCTTCTTGAGGTTATCTTTTGCTACATTTTTAACTGGCAGTTCCAAGACTGGCTCACAAGGAACTTCCACTAGCGAGGCTGGTGTTCAGCAGATGTAGGCAGACTCTTTAAGATCTTTTTCAGTATTATAAAAATCTTTATGCCCACTGTCTGGCCAAAGATGGCTTCAGGTAATTACGGTAAATAGAGCCAGCAAGTCAAAAATTATGATTTGCTGCAAAGCTGCCACCAGTGGAGCACCATATTATAATGGATGGCTACAGGATTTTTGTTCCTCCAGTGGCCACCTACCAGTTGATACAGTAAAGACTGCTTAGGGTCATATAAAATTAAGAAGCTGAACGCTTGTAGCATGCTGGAAAACGTGTTGTCATTTGTTATATCCAATTAAATAACCTGAAGGTTTATAAGTATAACTCTCAGAAGTTCAAAATTTAAAACTCTTCACTCATTTTCCAAGTCATGAGTCATTTCCATCCACAAATAACAAATGGTTTCTGATTTGGTCTGTACCTTTAACCAGTTTGCTAAATGCAATAGTAAACACCCTTCTAAACAGGAAGTTCTAAATCTTGTGATTCAGAGCGTTCTGCAACTCCAAAGATTTCCTAAGTTCCTCTTCCGTCAAACAGAATCATTTCCAGAGAGATACAAGAAATGGCATCTTTCAACAAATTCAAAAACGTGCTAATGCTGGCGTTTGACTGGATTCTGTACGGTACTGGTAAGACTTTTTTTCAAGCTTCTTTCACTTTCCCATGTGGTAGCAGTTAAACAAGATTGAAAATGTGGTTATGATTTGCAACACAACTACAAAATAAGAACAGTAAAAAGTTCTGCTGAGAATCAAGCTAATTTCTGCTATCTTCGTACAAGTTCCAAATTAAACAAATGTTAGCAAATGCTTTTTCTTCCAGAAGTCTGAAATGCTGCTTTAATCTACAATTTCTGTGTCAAATCCTACTGCACTTCCCTGCAATGAATGCTCCAGCAGCAGCAGGTTTCAGTGCAGCTCTGCTTGTGTGGGAGGAGGGTTTGGAAAGTTCAACAAGCAGTGCCTACATGAACTGAAGCCCTGGAGTTCTGCTCTGAAAAGTCGCTCAGAGCCCTAGAGTAAAGTGGAAGAGAGAAGGGGACCAACTGCAGAAGCACAAGCTACTGCCTTTCACCACACAGGGTGCAAGTACACCGACAGCTTGTATTACTACAGTCTTCAGATTGCTGTAGCTGCTATGGAATGGCTGTGATGATGATCTGACACAGAAGTAGAGTTTCATTTTATTCCTGTAGAAGTTACAGACACTGAATCTGTTTGGATTTGGGTCACTAAAAACCTCAGTAAGAAAAATTATGAAGAGACAATGCTGATAGAAAATTTATACACCTGTCCATGGTGGACTATCAGCAGTACATTAAGAGACTTTAGTTTATTTTTTTTCTAATTTATTTTCTAGAAAGTAGAAAAGGATGTTGTTAAGCTACTACCTTTGTTTTCACTGCAATAATCTCAGTTCTATCATTTAAATAAATAAGCAATTTATTTTAATAAAATTAAATATACTGAAATAGTATTTAAATTATGAACTTCAAGAAGGACTTAAAAAAAATCCTCCCAGACCAGTCACATTAAACCTTACATTTTAGTTCCTTAATTACAATTCTCTTCTCTGATTAACCTTCCTGTTTTCTCTGCACACATTGTAAAATGTCAGAACTAACAAGCAATGTTATTATCCTTAGAAACCCAGAGTCAACACACGTGATGAAGTGTAAGAATGTCTAGGAACTATTATGAATTCTAATCAATGTTACGAAATTGCTAAATTATAAATATCTCCATTTACAACATTCCCACTGCCTGCCATCAGGCTGCCTCACCTGACTTGCACCAGGAGCAGCGGAGGGAAGAGAAACCCTTGCAGAACTACTCCTGTGAGCATCCAGAGTTATGTCACACAACACCCACCCCCCCACGCACCCACTACCCCTGCAAATCCCCAAAACACTCAGGTCTAAATCTGAGGCAGGGTACTACACGAAGGATTCTTTTGGTCTTCTCCAGGGCCAAAGGAAACATTCACATTTTTTTAAATATATGAATTTTCTCTATATTTTTTCAAAAACCCAGGAAGCTAAGCACACTACCGCATAAGTAAAACTGTTAAATGAACACACGGGCAAGCCGTAGGAATCATCTAAAATAAAAGTTTGCTGGAAACAACCTTAAAATTTTCAAGTTTGAAACAGAGTTGGTTTTCTTCCTTTCCTCCCACCTTTGCTTGAATGAAGCAGAAGTAGCTTATCTTCTTTTTACCTTGTGCCTTGCTCTTTACCTGTCCCTCACATTATCCATTGTTTATTCTCAACAGGTATTACAGATACCTGCCAAGTCACCGTAACACAACCCAGATTTCACGAAGCTGACTACTCCGTGCACACTGTGTTCCTAACATGTGCTTTCTCCTCCTCCGGATGCTCCTCGTCCCCACCTCAAGTCCTATGGTTTCGCTTTTTAACTAATGAACACGAGGATTTGTGCACTCCTGAATGCAGAGATCATCAGAAGTACAAAGTACATTTATCACCAAAAAATAGTTCACTTCAGATCAATGATGTGACTGTGGATGACAATGCTGTTTATATCTGTGGAATAGCATTTACGGATTCAAGTTCACCCCTTTCTAAACAAACAGGAGATGGAACAGTACTAACAAAAACAGGTCAGTTGATCATTCCTTCTTAATGAAACACCTTAAAAGAAGTAAATTATCTCTCCTAAATACTCTATTTACACTTCCAAGAATGGCATTTAAGATTTAAATACCAACAAAACCATTAGGAGTAGTATGACTATATTAAAATATTAACAGTAAAACCATGGAGGGATTCTACAAATAAGCATTTCCACCTCATTTGCTAATTACTGTTCTGTCATATGATGCAAATGAGTCTAGAATTCTACAAAAGGAAGAAGTTTTGTACTCATCTTATCTAACCACACTCTACATCCTCTTACATCAAGACCTTAATGGCTATCAGAAAGGAAGTATCAACAGAAAAATGAGAAGCAGAGAAACTGACATTTCGTGTAAACATGTGCAGCAGAGTACAGGGTCTCAGAACTGGGGAGTCACTGTGCCAAATTGAGAAAAAATGTTTTAGCTCTCAACCTTTGTATCATTTGCTTTCTAGTTAAGTGGTGAGACTTCATTAACTACATTTCAGTTTTACATGCCTAAAACAGAAAAAAAAACCTCAACAAAAAAGCAAAAACCAAACCCACAGCCAAAAAACTAGCTGGATTATTACCTTCCCTATATTCCTTCCTTCATTTATCTAACTGCATTTCTGAACAAAAGCCTGTAAGCTTTATTCAGATATTTCTTTACGAGAGCAGAAAACTGGATTATCTTCTCTGTCTACCCCTAAGGGGGTAGAGGGGTTCATAATAAAAAATAACAAGTCTCCATTGTCCTCGCAAACACTCAGGGAAACAAATAAAAGTGATCTCACTAAGGAATTCAGACTGACATTGAACCAGAAAATACTGATGGGTATAAGGTTTTTTAATTCCTCAGAGGAAGGGGGTTGAAATGCAGAATCTTAAGAAAATTATATGAATCAGAACAACTGTCCTTTATTCTAACACTCCCTTTCAATAAAGGAGCAGAGAAGCAGCGCAGCAATGGAAAATTCATCTTCATGATCATCACCTCATCCTTGCTGTTTCTCTACAGCGCTACTGTATTCTCATTCTTTGTAGTCTACAAGGTAGGAGCAAAGCGATTTTTCTTATTTTGTTCATTTTGTAAATCTAAGGAGTTTTAACATCTCAATAAGGAGAACAAGAAGACATTCCTAGATTGCATAACTTTTATGATTAAGTTTTAAAGAGGCGGTTGGTTGAAGTTCATATGTTGCACACATCTGCAAACTCTTGTGTGGCACACACCTGTACTCTGAATAGCAACTATGGGTTTTTTTTCAGTAAAGTGTCTAAAATAAAAGATATTCTAATGTTAAAATTATCCTGAGAGTATTAATCAGCAAGTTGGGGATTATCTATCAAGGCAAGCTCAAAAAGCAAAAGTAGAAGTTATCATCATAAGTCATAAACTCTCTGGTTTCCAGGAAAAGTAAAATAATTTAAATTTAATGTCAAAGTCTTTGTGAGTTCCAGTAAAGTTACTGCAGACTGACTTTACTTGGGTAATGAAATACTATTCATACATCAGACATATACAGAAGAGAGACTTTGGTAAAATTTAAAAATATCAGAGACTTGGAAGAAGTTTTATGCTTATTACAAACACATTGGAATGCATCTGGTTAAAAATCACAGAACTATGGAATTTATTTATTTATTTATTTTAAATAAAGAACAAAATTTGTGTTTAGTTAAAAACAAACACTCAAAGCTGCAACTGGAATCTTTACATAATAATAAGACATGGACATGAGAATGAGGACTTCACAGTCCTAAGTGGTACGATAGCGTAAAACGGTTCTTTGCTGTGTGAATTGCTGTATAAGCCTAAAGACAGGATATTTTTTTTTTAATTTTGTTTTTCCTTAAGCTAGGTGAAGCAGTATAGTGGGGAAAAATTAATCAGGCCTTCTTCAGGGGAAAACCTGGAATCTGTGATGCCACTGGTTTATTTTTGAGAACTGGGTAGTGCTTCAGGCAGGTCCCACCATACTTAATGCAACATCTACTACCAGAAGCTGAAAAAGGCCTTGCATGCTTGACAACGTCTCTGATTTTTCCAAGCTGATCTAATGAGATATTTATCTACAAACTGTTTGATGCTGTAAAAGGGCAACACTTTTAACTCTTCTGCTACCTTAGCAGTTGGCTTCTCACATTATGTTTTAGTAATTTTTTATTTTATTATTCCTCCACTCCAGTTAAAACCAAAGCTGCTAAAGAAAAG
>NW_010324154.1:43180-49455 GCF_000700745.2 Antrostomus carolinensis
GGAATGAAGACCAAAGAACAGAGAACTGTGTATGTTACCACTTCGTTTGCTTTCTCTGTGATTCAGAGGGGGGTTTTCTGTCTCTTTTAAGTATATCGGGCATCAATTTTGTGACTGATTGATGATTCAGTTAAAAAGACATTCAGAGCTGTTAAGGCTTCGCTTCAGACTTGTACAGAACTAGTTAATGATTTCACATTTAACTAATTTTAACTGATTAGTTAATTAATTTATATTTAATGCATCAGGTATAGGATAAAGGCAATCTGTGTAAAGGCCATCTCTAATACACAGCTTCCTTTAGGTTTTAAGCAAATTTTTCTTGAACTTCTGAAAATACCAGGTTTTGCTATTAATTTTTTGTTTGTTTAAAATACATTAGGGCTTACCTAAATACACTATTAAAACAAGTTATTAAGAACCTCTACCACCATGTATCCTTGAATAAAAATCAGAAGCAATATAGAAAAGAAAATATATATCCTAAAAGATGTAATATCAATGTAATTTAAAACCCTTCTGCCTGCCAAACTGTATGTTCATAAAATGTTATTTAGTAACATTCTCAAAGACATATACAGGGAAAAAAAATCAGAATTATAAAAGGTAGAAAAAGATATATTTCCTCCCAACTTCAAATGTAGTACTGACCTAAAATATTTTGAATAATTTGCAGAAAATCAGTAGCGGACGAAAGATTTTTCAAGCAATTGCCCAGGAACTTCAAAAGCAGAGGTATGCTGACCACAGCTGGCAGCCTGTAAGTATCTACCCACCAATACTGAAATTTATGCGAAAAAAGAGGAAATGACAGTTTTTAAGAGTACACCATTTCTATTTCCTCTGGAAATAGACTCTTCTTTTTCAAAGTTGATAAAGGTCTAAAAAAAAGTACTCAGCACAATAGTCAATTACATTATAAAGTGTTCTAAATGACCATACATATACAGTTATATAAATATATGATAGTATATACCTTATAAAATAAATGTATGTATGTATGTACATTTAAAAATGAAGCTGCCATAAATTTGTATTTTGCCAAGAAGAGGTCTCAACAAGTGGTTCTGGACTGTTCAGTAAAGCACATAGAGCTAATAAGAGTTCATTTATATTCTAGTCCCTCTCGCTCCCTTAGCCCAGGTTATCTAGGTGACAAAAATGTAACAAAACTGTTATAACAGCCCTACAACATTCTTGCACATATTTCCCCCTCCTTCAACTTCCAGAGCCTAAACTAAATACTCAACATCACTGGGTAAAGCCACACAAATTATTTAATCACTTCAAATTTATGCCAATAAGTCTTATATGACCATATAACAATAATTTTGCAAATACCATGTAAGTTACAAAAAATCAACTTTAGAAGTCACATATATTTGCAAGCAAATAAATGGCTTCAAAATCCTGCTAAAAAAAGTTGCTTCTCTTGAGAAACAGTATAAATTCCTTCCTATTCTGAGCACGGACCGCACCACTTCAGAGATGCGAGGAGAAAACAAAAGAAACACAGAACAAAGCCAAACACTTCTCCTCTATACATCTTTACTTCATTTATTTTCATACAGCTCCAGTTGTTTTCCTCTGTAATTACCCCATTTAAAGACTTCAAGTCCCTGATGACATTACCTGGTCCTTGGTATGAGCATCAGATATGAACACAGTGAAAATAAGGGGTATGGGGGGCCTACAAGAAAGCTGGGGAGGGACTTTTCATAAGGGCAACTAATGACAAAACAAGGGGAAATGGGTTTAAACTGGAAGAGGGGAGGTTTAGATTAGATATTAGGAAGAAGTTCTTCACTGTGAAGGTGGTCAGACACTGGAACAGGTTGCCCAAGGAAGTTGTGGCTGCCCCCCCCTGGAGGTGTTCAAGGCCAGGCTGGATGAGGCTTTGAGCAACCTGGTCTAGTGGAAGGTGTCCCTGCTGATGGCAGGGGGGTTGGAACTGGATGATCTTTAAGGTCCCTTCCAATCCAAACCATTCTATGATTCTATGATTGATTCTATGTTTTACTGCTTCTGTGCTCCCTGGAGATTAGGAAAAGCCAAGAGGAAAGAAATATATTTTGGATCCTGTAGATGGTACATGGACAAAAGCAACTGGAGAAGTGGGAAAAAGGAGTTTACTGAAATAGTAAAGGGATGGAGTTTGCCCCAAAAAGGAAATTTTGTCTTTACAATAAATAAATAAATAAATAAAAATTTAAAAAAGTTCACATCAGTAATGAAGTAATTCTACATTTTTTCCCTAGGATGATTTGGAAGACGACACTGTTTACCAGAACAGATGAGCACGTGCAGCAGTTCAGATTTGTGTGGTATTTCTCATGCAAGCAAAGGGGCAGATGAAGAAGTTAAGCTCCTTCACAGACCTCCTTTGCTTTAAAAAGAGAGGACAAAACCTTGCAGGGCCGTATTCTTCAAGAATATTCTCTAAACAAATCACCAAAACCAAGTACACTGTATATTAACATCTGTGTTATATATTACATCCATTTTCAATTCTGCAAGAATAAGAACTGTGGGAAAAGACTTCATCTTTCATAAGATGACTGCTAATGCTTCATAAAAGTTTTCTTTTTCAGTTTAGATTTAATCATGTGTCTTTTTTTTTCTTTTTACATAAATTTACATGTATTCCTTTTACATGAATTGAGCATTTGTAAAAGATGTATGATAATTGACAGCAACAGAAAATAAACTCGTTTCACAGGTGAAATTCTGGTTTTAGTCATGTTAATACAATAGTTATCAATGTAACAGATACACAGATCAACAATTACTGAGTTTTAACAACAGCTCAAACAGAGCAAAACCTATGTATTCTGTAGACAGGTAAGCAGGAAAAACAGAAAATATAAATGCATGTACTATCATGGTAAAGCTCATTTGGGATGGGAGCTTCTTTGTAGACTATTTAGAAAAGGAAAGCAGTGGCTCTAGTGAGAAGGTTGCTCCTGCAGTATTAAATTCACTTGCTAGACAGACAACCCCCACCTTCCAGTCCTACCCTCCAAAGTCAAGATTACCTGGAATACCAAATATTGCCTTTACATGTCTGTTCAACACAGACACGAGCATGATCACAGAAGTATAATATTACCTAGCAAAGGTAGTACACTCTTTTTTTAAGTACCTATTTTATTTTTGGCAGTTACTACCTAGCCAATCTATCAAATCTGTACTTTTACAAGAGACCTGTTACTATCAGGCATTGTCCTTACTAAAGAACAGCTGCAACATTTATCATCCTTTAAATAAAGCAAGGCTTTGCTTAACAAATTAACTGCATTTCTCACTTAAGTGAGATGAGAACTGACAACTAAGACAAAGCAAGAGTCCATCTAGCACAGTACTGTGTTTCCAGCTCAATTTCATACCCAGTATTTCAGGAAGATGGAAAACACATCTTTGACTTCTTATCCCTGTCAATCAATCACAAGCACATTAATGTGTTCAACAAGACAATTTCACAATCCCAGGCTGCTAGTGTTTACTACTTCTGAAGTATGTTGCCTCAGACATTTTTACTTTAGAGAAACTTAAACCAGTCTAGTCATATATTATCTGATAATGCCTTTATGATGTCTATATTAGGAAATACAAAGGATTTTTAACTGACCCTATGGGATATCTATTAAAAATATAAAGTCAAAATAATACATGTTCTTATGTGACTAGTCCAATACCTTCTGATTTATCCAGCTTACTTGCCAAATTTAGACATGTGCAATAAGAACATTACTTGTTGTTCTGAATATTGAAAATAAAACTCCAAAAAGCCTCAGAAAGAATTTATGATTAAGCTACTTTGGACTCTAGGTGTCACTGTAATTCCAGAAACAGTAAGCACAGAAATGTATTTTACCTCCTCCTCCACTTTGCTTTGTTCTCTTAAAGCAAGTTTTATATTATTCACATAGACAGTTTCCACAATTACTCTCCCATTACATTACGTGTAATAACCTAAATATTAAAATAATTTCTCCCTTTCTACAAACTGATCTATACACTGATCAAACACATTACCTGCCTCATCTATTCTCCATTTGTTCCCCCTCCCAAAAATTGAAAAGCTTCTCTAGGTGGGTCCAACCTGCTAGAAGTTACTCGAGCCATGAAATGTTCTCTTCTTTGAACGTTCCAAGTATATATTTTTTTGTTAAATATAAAGCATATGTACATATCTAACATTTTAAAAAATGTATCATCTTGTAGAATAGCTGAATGAAAATAATGAAATTCTAAAATCATTTGTACATCATCAAGACAGTCTAGCAGTTCATTGTCTCTTTCTAGACAATAGATCCTATTTCTATTAAATAGATCTTAAGTGGGAAAGCTTCAGTGGAATGACAGTAACTTCTGTGTGCGCTAACTTGCACTGTCTGAAGTTACGTGGGCTCATATCCATGATAGTGGTAAACAGAAAAACTGAGTATGTTTTTAAGTTTCAGAACCTATTAAGGAAACAAAACTGCCTTAAGCAAAGTGACTAATCTGCTACAAGTCCCCACCACAAACAAAAGCATGACTTTGGTTTACAAGACAGATTTACAGATTCTTTTACAACAGATTTCAAATTTCAACAAGTAGGAATGACTGAGTTTAACAATCATGGAACAGGTTTCCAGTCCCCTGGGATTTATAAATTTAGCACTCTCTTCTCCTCTCAGCATACTGTGGGACATGAATGAAGGATATAATCAGACTTAGAGTAGTTTCTTCCTTAACTTATCTACCTCCTGCTAAGCCAGGAAGTTGCATGTGGCCTGTCATGTGGTTACCCAAAAACACGTAGATGCCGGGTGCAACAGCGATTGCAAAACACAATGGCATGTAGTTTTGAAGGCACACAAACAAAAAAAGCCACCCAAATAATGTCTCAATCTCTGCTTCTAATATGTCAATGAAACACTAGAAAGACACTGCTGTTATTTGGAATTTTAAATAATTTTTAAAAGAGGAAGCCATAGTGTTCCACATTGTAAGAACAATAAGCTGTAACCAAATATGTTTTAAATACCATACAGATGTGTAAGTCAGCCACCCCATCTGATTTAAGACAAAGTACTTTTCAGAATAGTTACAAAATTCTGTGCTCAAATACTATACTTCAGGCAATTCTTCATGTGATGGCATTATTTTTTATACTTAAAACTTTTTTTTCCTCCTCTCCTCCCACCAAAATACCACTGGCATATAAAAATAGCAAAAGAGATTAAGTTTGATGCATTTGTGATTGTTAGAATGTTCAGGTTATTAGTTATGCTCTTTCTGGGCACACATGCTCTTCCACAGAGCAGTCTTAATACTCAAGAAGAACCAATGTCCAAACGATGATTGATGAACACCAGCCTTCACCATCTTTAGGGTGCCTCAACCTGAATTCACAATCATAGGCACATAATTTTGAAGTTTAGTCATAAGGACAGATTCACCTGAAGATCTCTCATGTATTTCTTTAAAATGCAACTAGGGGAAATAATGAAGTTCTGGCACTGAATTTTACTTTTTTTTTTTTAAAGTTACTATATAATATAAATAGCAGTTGATACTTTGTAGTAGTAGGGGTCTATATTTTACTTTGAGAGCTCATGTTGGAAAGTGACCCTTATGTCCCTATGAATTTCTAGGTGGGGTTCATCTGGAACACGTGAAACAGTTTAACCTGAACTTCTCTATTCACCATTACAGACAGTTCTGATGGCTTTGCTCAACTGCTCACTAGAGACAACTGGGGTTACCTATATGACAGCAGCAGAGTGCCCTAACCAGAGTTCAGTTTTCCCGTGTTGCTCCAACACAGCTCAAACGTGGCAACCTGCAGAACAGGATATGTGACTTCAATATTTGAGCTTTTTGTTGGTGCCAACAACATATGTTGGGGAATTAAGAAAACAGCTTACATCATGTGGCCTATTTACCTATGTTTTCATGCTTATGAACATGCACCGTACAGGTTATTTGTAAAAATCAAATACAAACACGCCAATTATTTATTAAACATTTAATTTGGGATTCTATAACCTACAAATGTTTTCTTTACCTCACTAAATAGCTACTAATCTGTGTACTTACCATTTTCCACATATGGGTGAAATGGCAGAACTAATGCTAGAATGACTCTGCCTCTAGTTGGCTCCAGTACACTTCTAATATCTTTTAATACAGTCAGCGGTTGATCACAGCGATCCAACAAATTCAAACAGCTGATAACATCATACTGAAATCCTGTGTTCTGCCATTCATTTATACCAAGCACCCTA
>NW_010324154.1:49474-50783 GCF_000700745.2 Antrostomus carolinensis
AACAATCACAAGCTGAGTTCACAGAGAACCACTGAAGACAAAAATTCTCTACAGATGCATTGATAGTGCAGGTAAGGTCAGCCACCTAGGCAATGAGAAGAGTCAGATGTGATCCTTCTGCTCTTTTGGAAAAGAAAACTAAATCAACAATAGGCATGACCACATATCCAGTCATACAAACCTTTGTATTGTCTTATAATTATTAGGCAATAAAGGAGACAAAAAACAAAACCCCAGGTATTAAAAAAAAAGTCCTAGAATAAAACTGAAGATACTTCTCAAGGAACAACAAAGCTGAAATATGATTAGTGACTTGCTGCACCCTGTCCACTCTGATTTACCAATGCACAAACCCAGACTGCAAAGTAGCTGTTATGTTTCCACTCAAAGACAGGTGAAGAGAAGAAATCCACAGTTCCTCCACTCTTTAGGTCAAAGTCTAGGGATATGGTGCCTGAAATACTAACCATTACTCAACAAGACTGGTTCTGCTGCCTGCAAGAACCTCCAGGAGCTGTGATGAGTGCATGAACGAGGTTCTGAAAGCGCTGCAGGTTTTGTTTCTATGATTCAATCTTAATAGCAGGAGCTAAGCACAGCATGAATACAAGAATCGACACAGCTGTCTATAATGTGGGACTAGACAAACACAGATTATTGAGATATCCCTACTACCAGGATTCAGTTTGCTTTCTCTGCAGTACTTGTGTCTTCCTCTTGCAATTTTGGACTGCTCAGTTAGACTGTTCAGCTGACTTTCATCTTCCTGACTCCCTTAATCAAAGCAATTTACGCAAGCTATGAAGAAAGAGATTTCAAAATGGTTGTTGCCTATTTTATCTTAACTGGTAACAGGGAACATCAGCATTACAAAAGCCCTGGTAAGAGGGAACATCAGATGTGTTTGTTTTCCTGCTTTTGTACAGGTTAACCTTTTCAATAACAATCAAACAACAAAGGAATTGACTAAAAATACTGAACATTCACTAAATATTACAAATAGATTACTTTGCTGTAAGGTCTGATATAAAGGATGCAGGAAGTATTCTGTACAATACCTGTATTTCTTCTTCTGAAGCTGCCATATCATAGTTTCAGACAATTCAGTGGCATAGATTTCTTCAAAGTGAGGACTCATGACTTTAGTGACTTCTCCATCCCCAGCCCCTAAATCCAGAAGTCTGTGGGATTTCCATTCTGGATTTATTTTAAGTAGTCTTTGAAACTGTTCTGGGGAAAACACAAACATTGAGCCCCTTCCCAGCAGCCTGAAATGTAAAAACAAGAAATGAACAATTTTGTATAAACT
>NW_010324154.1:50797-57314 GCF_000700745.2 Antrostomus carolinensis
GCAGGAATGACAATGAAGTAATTTATAACATGCTTTGGCAGCAACCAGTCACACATAATAGTAGACAAGGTCACTGTTCAGATAAATTCTAAATCCAGTTCAACTTGCCTTGCACTTGTTAGAGATCAAACACACAGCCACATGCAGTTACAGTGGTTAAGACTTCAGGAGGAATTTGATTAGGTAAGGAAGAGCTCATGGGGCACAGCTCAAGAAAATGATTGCATTAAAAAAAAAAAAAAAAAAAAGGGAGGGGGGGAGAGCCAGAGAGGGAAAGATAAAGGCTGAACCTTATTTGTTGCCTTTGCAGATTTGAATCTCTGCCACCTACCTTAAAAATAAAGATGAAATAGTAGAAGAAATAAAATTGCTGCAGACACAGAAGTATGCACGATGAATGAGGAATAGGATGTGGAACTAGGAGGGAAGCCAGGGAACAAATTTAAAGAAAGGATGAAGGTAACACTGCTGGAGTGGCAAAAGAGATTTTTTTTAATTGTATGTTACAATAGCTTTTGCTGCTATCTGCAGATCCTGCATTCAATGTGAAGAACTGTGGAATAGAAAATAGGCAACTCATTAAGGAATTGGGCAGAGGTGACAGTTGGATTCCTCATGGATCAAGTCAATGACATACCCGCCCATAACTGTTTGAAGACTACATAGTGACAGATTTCAGCTGTCATAGCAGAATTCAGAAGATGAAAGAGTCAGGAGAACAAGCAAAGGAAAAAGAACTGGTCAGTAATAGACTGAAGGTAGATAAATACTGTTCTTTAATGTTGGATAGCAGGTTAAACTTAAAGACAATGAACATAAATCTTTTATGTTCAAGGGGGAAAAGAAAAGATAAACAAAGATAAAAAGAATCAAAGAATCAAAAAATGTGAAAAGGAGGCGGCCTAGGAAATACTGACTATACTAAAAAACAAAGAAACAAACAAAAAGGATAGAGTGGGCAAAGTCATACAGAAGAAAATAAAGCAGGATATTAAAAGTATAAAAATAAACAGAATACAGCCAATTTAAGTAGAGCCCCCTTTCAGCACACTTGTGTCAGTCCTCACTGTATAATTGGCTCATAGCTATTATACCCAACAGCACTATGAGGTGTTATTCAAAGCACTGGAAAGCCTTTGAAAATAAATGGAAGAGAAAGGAAGAAGAGGAGACCAAAGGAACCTTTATATAAAGCTACAAGTAACTAAAAACACCACAGGGAAGCTCATAAAGTCATCTGGTTAGAAAATAAGGAAAAAGATTGTTTTTCTAGCCTTAGTAGACAGCTACTATCCCCATATCAGATTGTGCAGAAGTATGCAGTAGATGCAGAGGTGGGGATAGTGGAGAAAGCAGGTAAATGTAACAAAATGCTTTCTTCATAAGGTCAAAACTGATAAGCTGTTAAACATATGTCTGATGGGGTGATGTGAGCAAAAAAAGGCATTGACTCTTTTGGAAAAGATACTAAAGCACTTACGAACAGCTAAACGCCCCTACAGCCACAGAAGTGACCAATGCAATAAGACTGGGAGAATATTATTTTATAAACTTCTCTTTTCCTGCCTTCCTGATGTTTCGTCAGTCAAACATGCAACATCAGAAGTTGCCTGTTCAAGTACAGCTTACACACAAATTGAAGTGAAATTAAGTTTTACAGAATAAAAGAAAGGACAGAATTCTGTTCCACATTAAGTGTTACCAGACACAACACTTGGCCAACTTCTGCACTGTTTAGAAATCTGCCTGGGTTTGCAGTGGGTGTGTACACACTGTCCAGTAGAAAGAGTTTTAGATGCAATACAGAACTGACTGGATACAGTCACCTTCAACAAGGAAAATCACAACAGTAACGGATACAGATATGGCAGCAGGGAAAGTAAAGGGTAAGGTGGGCGGGGAAAGCAAGCGGACAGAAGAGGGATACCCTGTCTAACACAAAGAGAACACTCTTATTCAGAAGGAAATTAATACAAGCAATGGTTATAAGACAGAAGTCCTCCAACTGTCTCTTATTAATTGTAATTACATCCTCTGTCCCCCCCATAATGGAAATGGTGTTCTTCAATTTAGAGGGCTGGGCATGAAGAGCATAGTAGGGCATTTCAGATCTGTTAGACTGGCAAAGGGAAAACTACAAAGAAAAAGTTAAGAGAAGCTGACAGATCAAGGGGCAGGGCTGAACACTTGAAAACTCTAAATCCAAACTGTATTTCGTTTACCCAAGATTGACTTTTCACTTACCCATTGATAGATGTTCTAGACATGAAAAGGCTAAAAATTGACGACACAAAAGAGTGATAGAGCTGGATAAACAGCCAGCCTGATTTCTCAATGCTGTTGTTTAAGAAGATCTGTGTTCCTTGGTCAAGGTAACTCTGGACAAAAATAGGCTGAAGGGATTCAGACAACTGTTCTGTGTTGCAGACATACCACTAGAGAAAAAGATAAAAGATCATTAAAAAGTTCATCAATATAAACCCAGAACAAATCGAATACATGGAAGGCTATCATCAATTTCTGCAAATACAAAAATCTAGTTTTTCCTACAGATTTTTCAACAAGCTTCAGGATTAATTCAACTTCACTTTGAATTGTAACCAAGTGAGGACTGATTACTTGCTAAGAAATAATGTTTTTAATTTTTGTCTTAATCATTACCCTGAACTTTGAAGAATTCCACAAAATGAATTCCCTACAAAGCAAGCACAAGTCCTCTATGGAACAGCACCACACTGATAATACAGTATGAAGTGGGATAATGTTTCTATCTTCCAACTCATTCTCAACTCTTCCCTAGGCATCCACTGAAAAGAAATCAGCAAGTGCACTTGCAATATTTTTCCAGGAAAGGAGCTAAAGAATTCAAACAATATTTTAGACCACAGCTTGTTTTTCTTATAGCATTGCTGAACTATGTCTCTTCCCATACCAGTACCAACAAGCAGGTCCACAAGTCTTTCAAAACAATAATGTCTATGAAGCTGCCTCCCAGCATCTCTACTAAACAAGGGAGCAGGTTCCCACATCTGGGAATCCATCAGTGCCAGCTGAAAGGCAGTTCTACACTTTTATACTGGTAAAATCCAAAAGCCAAACTAAAATGGGACAATGCTTCCTTTCGCCCTGTGTTACCTGGTAACAACCAGTACTATACAAACCAAACTAACTATGATAGGCAAGCTATTGTTCAATTAATTGTGAAGAAAAAGAGTGCTAATTTTTGATATTGCATCTATCTGGAAAAGTAAAAAGCCATAAAATATCCTAATATTTTACTATCCACATTTAAGGCATATCTAAACTCCTTTAACACCTGCTTTATATTATTTTAAATGCAAAAAACTTGTGCCAAACAAGGCAAACCTATAGAAATTCTGAAATTTTGGGAGCCTCATGACCACCTTCTGCACCTCCATCAAATGCCAGAGTGCTGCAGCATTCTGGAATGTCAGCACTGCTGATGAAACCCAAAAGGTTGCCCATTGCTCGGTGGCAATGCCAAGCTAAAAACTCCCTCCACTCAATATGCAAAAGTTACAAAAAAAAGTTTAAAATGTAACTTTAATTAAGAACACTGCTGTTATTTTTCATTCTCCTCCTATGCTTATGCAGTTATTGTCAGCCCTTCTCATAGAATCTCTAATGCCATTGTGTCTGCTTTCTAATATCAATAATTATTCCCTACAGCTAACACTCTCTTATCTCCTCCTCAGATCCTGCAATAATGCTCCTCAGTCTGGCTGCATGTGTTTATTGTGCAGATAGGGAGTTGTAAGTACCTTAAAGAGAAATGGAGAGTTTTAACAGAATCTTGTAAAAATGCATGTAGGACAGCAAACAGCCAGCTGGGGTAACTCCCCAACGATTTAACACCTAGGACTGTGTCTATAGCCATACTGTGCAAAATGTACGCTGATGTCCTGATCTCTTCACATTTGTTGTGCCTCGTTGGGAGAGGAACTTAATGTTTACACAGTGTTCAGCACAATGGCACTTCCAATCACTCCTGTCACATAAATAATAATGGGACAGGATTCTTTTTCCAGTGTTCTGCTGGACAATAATGCTGCCAGCAAGCAGAGGGGAGTAGACAGCTACACCAAGATCATTATGCCAGATTCATACTGGAACTCCATCGACTACTGACCCAAAGCAGCAAGGGATGTCAAGACCCTTCAGCTGAGGAACAGATATGCCTGCTCAGGTTTACTTTGAAAATCACTTGCATAATGGGTACATTTCTGGCACAACTGGGCTCTCAACTGTACTTTCAAACACACTTGTAGGTAGTACAAGTGATCGTTGCCTCTAAAAATCAGGTTTTGAGCAAGTCTGTACCACATGCTGGAGCCTGGCAGAGAGGTCCCCAAGACTGATGATTTGCCAGTTGAGGTCTTTTCTCACTGCAGCACAGCGCCACTTGAATGAATGAGCACAGACCAGTGACTCCCAAAATGAATCCGTAGCGAGTCGTGAAAAACCACTGAAGCAGCAGCCTGTGTACTTTGTCCATCCATTGAGAAGCCAATTCCAAGAGCATGGCAGAGCGAACACTCCCACGGCGCTGAGGAGCAGGCTGGGATGTGTGTCAGGGTCATTCATGAGGCTGCTGCCTCCCTACACTGGACAAGTTCAGACCGGCTCAGATGATGTGCCTGTTTCAATGTCTTGCCATTTACAATTTGGAAGAAAATATATCCAGTTATCACAGCTTCAGGAAACATGGACTTTGTTCCGTAAGTGATATGACTACATATGTGCTGTACCTGAGCTCTTAAACCACAGTCCTGCACTGAACTCTGCCACCTGTAGTTCTTAAGATTTGACCGTGGAAAGCAACATTCCTACAATTCTTTTCTTTAAGACTTCTGAATATTGATATACATTGACATAACCGTTGGCAGAATGATGATGGCAACAACTGTGAGAAGAAAAATTTGTTTCCAGAAATTAGGTGCTCTTCTCACACCTCCTCTAATTTCTTTTTCATGGTTAATCTTGCCAATGAAGTTATTGGCAACTACCTATATAACACTAGTGAACAACAGAAATTATAGAAACTATGAGGAAAAAAAAAAAAGCAATACAGGATAAACCCAATGCAAATTTCAAATAACAAAAGTGGTGAAAGACAGCTCAGTTCTGGAATTACTTCCTCAGAACAGAATCTGCTTTTGGTTTCCTCCACATACAATGTACAAAGAGCCCTTTTCAGGCCACTAGTTTATCAATCTCTTATAGCACAACAGCAGAAAAACCACAGCACAAAAATCTGAAAAGATACATTAAGACTTTTTTATAATAAATTTATAAATATTGACAATTTTTGCCTAATATTAATGAAAGGAAGAAAATGTTCTTTTAGCTAACTTATCCATTAAGTCAGTAAAACTGCAGAGTGAAAGTACCTGGGGCCTTCAACATGCAATCCTTACTTATAAGCAAACCCACAAACTCAGTAATCATAAATCTTACTAAATTTACTAAATAATCAATACTTTAGGTTTAAAATCTAGATGCAATAAATTGGAAATGGAGAGCATCCACTGCAGACAATCTACCTGTGAATGACATAATCATCTCCATAACACATTTCCTTAGCTGACTTGTCTTTCTAGTACAGTTTTTAACACCACAAAAGACTTTCAGATTTTCTTTGTTTGCCAGAAGGATGTTATTTCTGTAAATCTAAATTCTGCTTCTCTTTGTCATCTTACTTATGTAGTGAATGATCCAAACAGCAGTCTGTATTCACTAAACCTCAGTAATACACTCAGTAGTAAGACTCTGGGTGTCAGTGCCCACCCAGAGAACTCCAGTAATGAATGAGTTTTAAGAATTATGATGCATAATTATGTTCTTCCTTTGTACAGCAGTCCTCAAGCATTTATCCTACATCTTCTTCATTAGCTCAGCTCTGTATATTTTACCTAGAATAAGTCAGTATCTTCCATCAGCACTGAGTTTTCATTAGCCCTTCTGAACTCCTGTCACATTCTCAGCAGCATTTTGGTAAAATGCAGTGTAGATCTGAACATGTTACAAATGCAATCATACCACATAACCACTGCATTGCAAGGGTATAGTCCCTTCTCCACAAAGTACCGATCCACGCACCTATGCTGCCCACATAGAGCACTAACCTCTATTGCAGTCCTATCACATTGCAAACTCATTTCTAGTTTGCCATCTACCACTGTTCCAAGGCCTCTGTGAGCTTTCCCAGTTACCCACTTTTTGAATTTGCCTGTCGATACAGCAGTATTAATTAAAACATCTCTGTGATTACAAACCCACCTCATTCAACACCACCTGCAAACTTCACTCAAGTGGTGTTTACTCACAGAGTTCACCAGGAAAAACACAAGACGAAGGTTTACATCTCCCAGCAGCAGGTCTGACACCCGACCCGACGCATTACCGCTCTCGGGACACCGCGCTGGCTCCCATCCCGCCCGACTCGCTCCGGCAAGACCCTCCCGCGGCGAACACCGAAGCCCCCAGCACGGGCACC
>NW_010324155.1:0-51692 GCF_000700745.2 Antrostomus carolinensis
TTTATTTATATATATTGTTAAATATGCTTGAGTTAATTCACCGTGACTGCCTGAAACATTGTGTTATTGTATGCTTGTACCGGACAAAAGACTTAAAGACCTAGATGCTAAGCCTTTTATCTATATCTCTGAAATCTTCACCCACTCTATCAACTACAAGGAGGTTACCTTTTAGAGATTAAAGGATAGCTCAAGATCCTTCTCAGTCTTTTCTTCAATGTTTAGATGAGTTTGGGGTTAGGTCTTTACTCATTAGCTACTATATGTCAGGTCGAGACTGTCTGCAGGTTTTCCAATTAGTGACGGTATTAGTAGTTCTTTTAAATTTAATTTGTTTTCATAGTAGCTTTTTATTTTCAGCTGAACTAGCCGTAGCGAAAGTATTCAGTAACATTTGGTCACCACCAATAAGGTGTGGGTTTGAACCATATCTGAGAGAGCCAGTGCTACCCATGTAGGTAACTGCACTACTGGGCTTTGGCTGTGTTACTCTAGTTAGCTGCACTGCTCTGTTGCTTAATGCTGATTCAGTTGCATCTCTTGGGTTTCATTGTCAACAGGTATACACAACTGAGGAACATGGAATGGATATTCTTATGTGGTCTTCTAGTAGAAATGAAGAAAACAAATGGATGTATGCAAATGTGGTCCTTTCCAGTAACAGTCCTTTCAGAGTTGCCTTTGAAGCTGAAGTGGGATGGAGTCAACCCACAGAATTTGCTCTTGATGATATTTCTTTCACCCCAGAATGCATTGATGGAGGTATGTTATTACACAAATATTTGCAATACATGTTTTCTTTCAGGGCAGAGGAAAACTGTGGCATTTCATATTTCAGTGTATATCACAATAACAAAATTCGGAATTTTTTTCTTTTGAAATTATTGCAATACTTCTATGCTTTTACTTAAACCCCAAAAATGTAGAAAAGAAATGGGCATAGCATAATCATGCAAAGAAATATGTTTTTTTCAAGGGAAATAAAAATGCATAAAAAAAGATCAAATTCACCATATATGACGCACATGGCAAATTTTTAAATAGCACATTTTTCCCTAAGTAAAGGAGCCATTATACCTATCAGAGGGATTCCTAAGTATTTGTTGGCTGAGTGCAATATCTGAATAAAGATACTTGCCCATGGATTGTGGAAGAGAGTTTTGTGTTATAACTAGCAGTTGAACATACGAGTAATTAGAGCAATTAGTAATTATTGCTACTATTGAGAGCCTGTTAGTGTTTTTATAAACTATGCTTGAGAGGGATCTACCATCACTTAATGTTTTGCGTTTCTCCTGTAGTAAAATAGTCAAAGGTCTTAGTTTGTAATGGAAGAGTTTTATGAGTATCAAAGTAGTTGATACAGTGGGAGAGTTTACCTACTCCACTCTCAGCACAATTACTTAAAAAAGAAAATGGTTAATTCTTTTATCTTTGCTCTCTTCATAAAATATCTCAGCAGTATAGCAAATTTACCTCACTATCAGGCTATTTCAGAATTTACAATCTCACTTCTGCTCCAGAAGGTAAGTGACTTGAACTATGTTAAAAATAAATAAATAAATAAAATTATAATGCCATATTTTTTTGTGAGACAGGCAGGGGTTTACCGTGCAAAAGAAATATAGCATATGATACAGTATCAGAAGAAAAAAATAAGTATATGTGCAAATACAGATTCTGATAGGAATATTGACCATTCCTTATTTTGAAGAGTCAAGAAGAGAAGAAAATCAAAGAAACAGAACACTCTTTGTAATCCTTGCTGGCCAGGTAGGCCAAATCTGTGCTTGTGAAGAGACAAGAGAAATACATAATTTCTGTATAATACAATAAGTTACAGCAGTTTAGGAGGAAGAACCTATCTCTGACTTTTTAATGCTGTTCTTGACAAAGAGTAGCTACTTAGGAGGAGGTGCCATTTTTTACTAATAATTGTTTCTGAAATACTGCCTTCAAATAGTATAAAATCATTGCCCTGTAGATATTTGAGCAATAACATTTTCCTTTAACAGAAACAGTGGGAGAGTTTACCTACTCCACTCTCAGTCTTGCTTTGATTTTTTGCTCATCATGTTTATTCAAAGACCTAGCTCAAAGAAACTTGTATTACCTGCAGTACAGCTTTTGTGTAATGTTCTGTCTTTCAGAAGATAGCTTTGCTGCTGCAGATTTTTTCTTCTCTCTGTATTGTTATTTTTCAGTTTTGTCTTTAATTACTTTGCGTTTCCTGAGGCAAAATGTTCTAAATAGAAGCGATCACAATTTAGCTGTTTGGGAGCTCCAAGCAATAAAGCATTACCAGCAGCTCTAATTCAGCTGAGGTTTTTATTTGGTTTTAAGTAGTCAGCTCTCATTAGCCACGAGAGTTTCTACAGATCCAAGAATATTTCTGTACATTTAAACAAAGTGTGATCAAGCTACTACTGCAGAAGTAACTTCAAGCTGATGCCCATGCATAGGGAGAGATGCAGTTCTAGCTGTCAGTGGCACAGGTTGTAGCTTAGTTCAGAATTAGCTGGTAAATGAGTTGTACTCTTACCACTTCTCAAGGTCCATTATTTTCTGCTGATAAAGTTGTGTGAAGATCTTATATTAGAGGAATTAGTGCATCTTAGTGACCAAAGAATTTGGTTGTTACTCAGTTTCAACCATTTTCTTTAAACTTCTAAGTAATACCTTGATTTAAAAAAAAAAAAAAAATTCTTTAATATCTTAATTTTTTAAAAAAGTTAAAAACCTTTTCCATTTCTAGTTTCAGATGGACCAAGAATACCAATGTATTGAATCAGTTTTTGTATTCTCTAATACCTTTCTCATAGTATTTTCTAGTTTAACTGAAATAGGAAGCATCACAGAAATTCTTATAATTTCTGCTTCTACTTAATCTAAATCCTAGCATTAACCCAAACTTTATTCTGCTTATGTAAATCAGAATACTATGTTTCATCACTCACTCATTAGTGGGAAAAAAACCTGGATGGACAAAGTCTGTGTAATTTAAATAGTGAGGTGTTCGTTATATAGCACTTTTATGTATTGAGAGAGCATTGTCAAGAAACAAATAAATACTAAATATATTTTGTGATCTTTTCCAGAGATCATCCAAGCAAAATATTTTTGCTTGTGGAGATCCTCTGCTGGAAGAAGGTAGATCTCAGTACAAAGTCAGCACTAGCTACTGCTCCAGCTCTTTCACATGGTGAAGTTAGCTGCTAGCCCCTCTTTAGCAACAGCTCTTTGTGAACTTACACTTCTAAATAGCACTGCTTTAAGTAATTGCTTTATGTTTTGGTTTATTAAAAAAGAATATTGTTGACACTTTAAGAGGAATATTTGGGCTACTTCTTGGGTATAAACAGGAGTGCAAATACCATACAGTGCCCTAGACTCTAGAGTGTTTGAGAAACCAGTATCTGGTCTTCTACCGTCATGCTTTCAGTGTTTATCACCAGTTCAGTATTAACATTGCTTAGTGAAATAATTAATGATTCAAAGAAAATAAATCCAAATGTGCTTCTTTGTATTCTCCATCTTTCCTTATCATTCTGTATTTTTTCATTTATTTTTTTAGTCTATGTTTACCTCCTGCAGCTGCTCAGTGCTATCTATCTGAAGTATTTTCTTTCTTTTCTTCTATTGTTTTTTGAACTACATTTTATCATCCTTCATCATTTTATTTTAAAGCTTTTTCTACTTCCATACTTCTTTTTTTTCATCCATTCCTTTATTCACAAAATTTTTAAAAACAAAAGTCTTTTTAGACTACCAACTTGACACATGAGACAGGACTTACAGTTTTACAAATTTCCCCTGCACCCTACTGCAGCTTCACTTTCACCTGGAAGATTTGTCTGCAGTAGAAAATATCATTAAGTAAGGATACATTGGAGGTAAAAGGGCAAATCAAGTAATGCAAAAACCTTAGCACAGACAAGACATGATGTGTTCAACACTGTGTCATCCAATCATGGTGGAATTGTGCAAAAACCAATGCTATTTCCCAGGCTGCTGTGGGTTGGTTTTTTTCTGATGTTGTTATAGTTCCTGATGGTGTCATAGTTCCTGACTTCAGCACACAGCTTATCAATGAAAGGGTCAGATTTGCCATTTAGGTACTGAAGTACAGAAACAATTTCAGTGGTTGTTGACGACTTTCACTTAGGTGATAGTTTGCTTTGACATGCAGTAACTCGTTCAAATCTTCCCATTGCTTTGTAGTAGAACACAGACTAGACCTGTTTAAGATTACCTGGTTAAGGTTTTAAATATTCTTTACATTGAGTGAGCTTTCACATGTCATGAAGGAACAAATAGAAGAAGCAAATCAGAACCTGTGAATTTCACGACTAGATTTGTCTCTACATTCAAGCCCAAGCCACCTAGTACTTTAAAGGTATAAGACAATAATGATACTCAGATCCATTCCTATAGATCATCTTTCCTAACATTCTAGAAGAGCTGGTATTACAAAGAAGTGCTGAGACAAAGGAAAAGATATTTTAATCCCAAAATTTAAGATAAATATACTTCAGGTCATCCATAGTAACTAAGGATAAGGTCCAGCTAGCTGTATAACCTATCTCCAATAGCTATGGATGCCTGGGAAAGAGGGTAAGAAAAGGGGAACTACACGTGCTATTTTTCCCCAATACTTTTCCCATTTCCAGACATTTGTAACTCAGTGTCTTCCTGAATCATATGTAGTGCATTGTGCTCCTGAGGGCTTTTTTTTTTTTTTTTCCCTTGAACTTCTCAGTTCCTCTTTTAACATCTGAGAAATTTTTAATTTTCAGGAATTAAATTATATGCTGATGCTTGTATGAATCTAAGATTATCTTCATGAACAGAAAAGCTGTTCAGTGCTTTCTCATTTAGGTCTTGAAAAGTATAAAAGTTTTATTTTAATCTTGATGTCTGGTGGGTAGGATTTCTTCAAGACTTCTTCATATTGCAGTTTCAGATCTCACAAAAGATGTATGCCTGACAGACCCCATCCTGAAGTTCTTCCAGAGCAAAGCAATGTCTGTTGATCTCCACACAACAGCAGAATAAGGCTTTGTCTAATATCAATATGCAATACCAAATCAAAAAGCTATGAAAGGTTCAAGTTCAGGTGCCAAGATGAGAAGGAGTGTCCCAAGGAGCCAGAACTCTCTTTTTTCAAGGTGGAAGGAAATGGACCTTATCACTGACAACTTGTAACACAAACTATCTCAGATAGTTTTTATAATTAAAACATTGTACAATGAAGATTGTTCACAAGACTTTTCAATTGAAGTAACTTAGAATAGTGACTATGAAGACTATTCCCATATAGCATGGATAGCATAAAGAAAGAGTAAAAAACAAAGAAACAAACAAACAGAAAACCCCTAAAAAACCCAAACCAAACTATTTGTGTGGATAATAATCTAATGGTCACTGGTCAAGGTTTTCAAAATCAACCATTAGGCTGAGCTACTATGATCTTAACTGTTCTCTTTAGGTATCTTAAAGGTATCTGATTTTCAGAAAACAGTGAGAGAAAACATTCTTCAGAAGTCAATCCCCATGTGATTTCAGATTAAAAACCACACAGCAAAGGTAATATGCCTGGAAATGCTAATATCATAAAATCTTGGCTACTTATAATTTATTTGTTTCTCTTATAACATACGTTGAGGACTTTTTTTTCCCTGTTTTATTTCTGCTTCATACAACACACTTTTTGAATCCTGATTGTCTATAAACCTTCCCCACTCTTCCTACCACAGACTTTGTTGCTTTGCAACAGATTCTGTGTGTTTATATACAATGACATAATATTTAATCACATTATTGAATACCATTCTTATCAGAGCACCTTCTGCTTTTTCCTGTACAGAGAAATCCTTGATGAGAGATCATGGAATATTTTGTTTTCTCCATGCACATTATTCAGATACACCTCTGAATGTAGAATTATTTATCTTTAGGCAGAGGTTTTCTGTACAGCATACAGCTACAGTGTCCAAATATGTCAAAAATATTTGATAACTACCTCTGTAATTACTTCTTACAGCCTAATGTTATCTACCTGCCAACTAAAATGAGAATGAAATAAAATAACATCTATAATTTTGGGTATCAGATTGGAAATGTCCAAAACCTTTTCGTTTTCAAAAATAAAGAAGCCTAAAATTAAAAAGCAAAATATGAAGTGGCCAAAACATTTCTCCTGTAAAGACCCTAAGCCAGCAGACCAGTAAAAGCATTATGAGTAAACTAGCCAAACAACCAAACAGCCTAAAAACCATCCATTTACAGATAATTATATATGCTCTCTGGCACTTTTAGTAGATACTGTTTCACTAGATCTTTTGAGAAAAGCGTAACTGACACCTGTATCTAATTACAAGACAACAACCCAAAAAATACAGTGGGTGTTTGGGTGTGGTTTGTGAAAAAAATAGCCCAGTGGTGCAGAGGGTCTTGGTGAAGGGCGAGTGGGTGTGTAAGCATGTGAAGCAACAGTGAGAAAGTTCTGCAGTGGAAGAGAACTCATCTGAAAAAGGCTTAGACAAAGTCAGTGATCCATCTCTGAAACTCACAGAGCCTGAAGGCAAGAGATACTGGAAGGGTTAACTGACTGAGCTACTGATACTACAGTGTTAGATCACAGGAGGAAACTCTATAGAGGAGATTTCTGATTTCTTTAAGTTGCAGAGCCAGGGGAATCACTGTTAGCTTGTCCCTGCCTGCAATGAAGCAGAAATCTCTCTTGGGTTGAGAGCACAGGGAGTTTCTTTCCTCAAGGGCAAGAGATGACTCAAGGGGAGCTTCTGGGGGAGGCTCCTGCAAAAAAAAAGGAAGGGAAGAGGAAAGCAAGGTTAGTAGTGATAGAGGACTGGCAATACTGGGCACCTTTGTGAATAGTTTAGTTAATTAGTTTCTCCTTTAAATCAATTAAAATATGGTTTGCATCCTCATTGCTTGACAGAGATAGGGCATTCAAAAAATTTTTAAAGAGTATAAATCATGATCCTGGGCACAGCACCTTAGAGAGCTTCTTCAGCCTATTTCAGTATCTTCCAGTGCACAGACTTAGCTGGCAGTGAAACCATATTTTTTTTTTTTGGATTTCACATGAAGGTAAATTAGGAATAATTTTAGGATAAGATAGTTACACTAAATAAACTAGTGTAATTAGTGGCAAGTCTTGAATGCAATTATATAATGTATATCTAAATAAATAAATATACTACCTCAGTCCAAATCTTTCAATTTCTCTCTGCCTTCTTATACCTGTACCGAATACTGAAATGTTCTGATTAAAGCTAGGTGCCTTTTGGGAAATTAAAAATTTGGATTTATTAATAGTACATTAAAATAGTTTCAGTAATATTGAACCTCCAAAACCCTTCTGTTTACACCAAAAATACCCAAGCAAGCCTCAAATCACAGAGTTGATATTTTGCCTTGCTAAGTTCGTTCATAAAAATCAACATATTTCCATGGAGGGACAGAGAGAAATCATTTTTGGAAATAAATAGTTTCATTATACTATCTTGGAGAAAAGAAAATTCTCAGATTCTTTATTATGTAAAACTTACCTCGCTCCTCAATAACAGTAAATCACAAGTTCAGGTTTATCACTAAGATTATATTCTTTGGGGCTCTTCCCAGCTGATAGTAAATTTGTACCTGTAGAAGCTACCTTTCTTTAGAAGTTGAGAAACAAAAGAGTTAGCATAGTGTTGTGTTTCCATCCCATCTGTGAAAATATGCTGATTCTAAGAAGCTGCTTTTTTCTCCACTCTAAACCTGTCCTGTAGTCTGTAGCGCAGCCCATCTCATTTTGTTGGAAACTAAAGACTGACAGCTTCTCCAGTTCTTCATGGCTCCTAGTAAATAAACAAATAGGTAAACCCATCACAATAACTAGCAATTCCTGCACTGTTCTTAGCAGAAATATGGCAAATATTTCTGCCACAGTTAGTCAGTGTGTTCCAGCCAGAAGCAGTAGTTCAGTGAGTGGAAACTATAAATCGTAGCTTGATTTTACTGGCAGTAAACCTGTCTGGTTTCCATCATGTTTGTATGTTAGCAAACAGTGATAATTTAAAGTAAATTCTGCGCAATTCTACACAGGCATATAAAACTCCGAAGTCATTGGGCCAAGTTCTGTTTTTGTTAATTCTGGCTCTGTAACAGGGTCTCTGATAATTTTCAGCACTCTGCCCCTTACTTCTGTGTTCTCATGAGGGGAAGAGGTTTAAAGATTCAAGTGGCCAGACTCAATTTCCTCTTTTTTTGTCTTTTTGCAAGCTTTAAATTAACATTTTATTTCCTAGCAGAAGCTTTATTGACACTGATAAAGACTCACAGACAGATTGGTAAAGTGAACAACTTCAATCTGTTTAATTTTTTGTTAATAAGTTTATTTCCTTGAAGCCACCTTGAATGGGCTGATTTCATGCCCTGATCAAATGTTTACTGAAGTGAAAGTGAGGACTGCCACTTATTTAGTCTTAATTAATGCATTGGATTGGACCTGTAATTAATTTATACTCTTGTCTAATGGAAACTCTTGGAGGGGGTTATTTTTGGCCTCTTAGCTACAGTTAATAGGTCCAGTGTTTTTATTAGATTTAGTAGGCAAATTACTTATGCAAATATATCAGTCAGGTTGTTAGGGTCTGATGCAAGGCCCATTAAAATCAATGAGTCTTCCCATTTACCTAAATGGGCTTTAGAGCATTCTCTGATACAACAAGTTAATGCTGCGCAATAGCACATGGTAACTTTATTTCATGCTTCCTACTGTTGACTTTAATGCCAATATCTACCAGACTTAATTGGAATTCACTGTTACAGGTGATATATAAATATAAATGGAGACCTACTCTGCACTAGAGATCTTGGTATCTGAACAAGAAAGGCAGAAAATACATGGATAGCATGGAGGTGTTGATCCATTCTGTCCTGGTTTTGCTAGGATAGAGTTAATATTCTTCTTAGTAGTTAGAATAGCTGTATTTTATTTTCAGTACAAGACTTGTTAGGAGAACATTGATAAAAGTACTCATGTTATTAGTTGTTGCTGGAGCTCAAGACCACTGTGTTTGGCTGGTTCACAGCTGCATTAAGACTGGGGGGGAGATGTGTAATGAATAGCTGGGGCCCAACGTGAGGCTTGAACCCATGACCTTGAACATGCTTGAGCGAAGCATGTTTGTATGTTTCTGGCTGTGCTAAAGACTGTGTAATACAAACATTTATATATTAATATTCAGGTAACACCAGTCCTCTGGTTTCCTGTGACCAAATCCCTGTGATTCATGGACAAAATGTTCATAGTGCCAAACTGTGAAGTTTAGCATACATTCAGGAAACAAGATCAGTACACTCTACAGATGGCAAAGGCACTAGTACAACAAACCATATGTGTACAGAAGATGTTCATCAAAGAGCAGTGAGTGTTTAATAAATCCCTGTCCCACAAATATATAATTATGTCCTTGACGATAAACACTTATTAACTTAACACTTTTCATACTGTAAAGGCTCCTTACTCCAAATCATCAGCTCATGAGCTCTGTTTAGTGTAACAGATGTTTTCACAGTTAGCACATTGAAATAAAATTGTACCTAAAAGCATGTATTTTATCTGACAAAAATGAAATGCAGGTATATTCAGCTGTAGTTATTGCAATTCATGAAGCAGTACATACAAAATTTGATTTGCTTTACACACTTGTTTGATTTTTGCTTTTTTGTCTCTACCTCAGCTACCCAATTTCTCTTCAAAGTGTAAGGATGCTTGTAGGGGAGCACTTCTTGGTCCTTAGGTCATAACTCACACAGCACAACTGCATGAGTAGGTTTCACAAAGGATTTTGGGATCAAATTAAACTGTTAGTTTTTAGAACCTAGTTAAAATGTCTTTTTATGATGTAAAAGTAAACGTTATATCCACATTTTTTAACCCTTTCTTAATTTTGGTTATTTGCCATATGCAAGGTAAAAATAAGCAAAAAATGAAAGACTGAGTGCAAAGTAAAATAGATAAGGACATGTCTTCAGCTTGCTACTTAAAAAACCACGATTCCTTTAGCTATAATAGAACATCAACAATTTGCTGCTGTTTTTCATGCAGATCTAAATCCGGGCTCGGTGTTCTGCAGCAGAGCAGAACAGAGCAGAGCAGAGGTTATTTTCTCTGAAATTGTTTCTGATTAGTTTGCTTTTCATCTGTGTGCAAACACCGAATGTATTCCTGAGGATCTCCAGTCCTGCTTTTCAGTGATCATGTGACCTGGATTCAGAAAGCTAAGCTTTTATCCTGTGCTCCTTAGAACACATAATTTTCAGTAGATTTATCTACAAATCCTTAAACATCTTCAAATAGATACTGCTTTTTAAAACACTAACCTGTACAGTATCTCCTCCACTCCTGAATGTGATTTGAAAATGAGAGCAACACAACACTCAGGAGATGAGTGCTAGGTTGGGAACATCTTTTCTGTATTTGGCAAAAGGTGAGGGAAATTACTTTTTTGGCATGCCAATATTAGGCAATGATTTTAAGTGACTGAAACAGCCCATGAGCCACAAAGAGATAGTCCAATTTGCATTGAAAAAACACACTTCAGATGCTACAGTTTACATAAGCTTCATATATATCTACAGGAGTGGATATAAGATTTATGTATCTGCATAAGTTTAAAGTTAGTTTCTACAGCTGAGCCAGGTGAGTATAACACTGTGTAATTCAACACAATGGAGGGGATTCATGATGAGTCTCTCATTAGTGCCAGCTCATTTTTCACTGCAAAGTACATTGCAGTATTAACATTTTAGTTCAGTACTTCCCAGTACCAAGAAAACAGAATGCATATTGCCACTCTTTAGAATGTAATGTGTCAGCAGCAGATATTGCAATGATGGGCTTAATATAAATAATTCCATATACAGCAACTTTGAATGAAGGTAATTAGTTTTGCATTAATTTGTTGCTTGAGATTTCCTTTCAACTGGAATTAGTCTATGATTTTCTAGATTTGCATATTCCTAATTAGTTGATTTAAAATGTTAGCTATGTACAAATTAATGTTTTATAAATTTCAAAATTTTTACCAGGCACATTTTATTCATAATTAAGAAAAGCATTTATAATCTACTTTATGTAAATAAAATAGATTGAACTTGGGAGTACAGTTTTGGCAGATCACAGAAATCATGACGTTTTATAGAATGTCATCCGGAGCACAACTTTCCTATTGCACCTGAAACCAAAGAGATGTGAACTAATTAATACATAATGTGAATTAATAAGCAAGGTGATACTCTTACGGGCTTTGACGTATATTCTCATCTTATTTATTGTTCTCATAAAAAATTATTTTGCTGATTTCATGGTATCATTTTGGATTTTTATTAATATACTGAAAATATAAAACAGACCTCAGCAAGACCGCTGGTTAACCTTAACCCTAATTTAATCTCTAGTATAAACTGGAGACATCATCACTGCTCTCAGTGAATATTGCACACTCTAAATTGGTATGCAAGTCGGGAAGAACTTCTTTCTACACATTATTTTCTGACAACAATAAGGAATCATGATAGAAAATTAATAATAAAAAATTCTATTCCCCATTCAATAAAGCATTCAAGTATTTGTCTAGCTACTGAATTTAGTATGGGATTATTTACATGCATAAACTCTTTATATGATTGGGACCATAAGGCTAAACTGATCAGTGCTACAAAAGCCCAAAGACAGTTTAACACTCAAGACTAGATTCGCAACAGGCAACATATTCAAGCATTATTGAGTTTAAGAGGGGATTTAAATTTTCAGAATAAAGTTGGGTAAAAACCTGTAGGCCAACATACCACAAACAGAACAGGTATAGGGATTTAAACTGGGTCAAAAATGCTCATATATGTACTATAAACACAATCTTTCCTGCAACATACACAAGTCAACATAGGAAAGTCAAACATCTTGGAACTGTGCAGAGTTAATTTCCATTGTATCAGAACATACACAGAAAAACTAAAACTGGACTATGCAATGACAAAAGTGCATGCCAAAGTGGAACTAACTGCATCTTAAGTCATTTTTGCTGCCTAAATGGCCCCTGGGCATTGTGAGGAAAAGGGTCAGAAGTAACAGAAGGAAAAAAATGCTATTTAATATAATAATACTTTTTTTTTTTTCCAGAGCACGTGAAAACCAAAAATATAAAATAATTAATTTAAAAAAAAATTGCATAAGATTTGCTCTGGTTTTAACTGTACCCGGCTTACATAAATAGAGAAATATGTTCTCCCAATAACTTTCTGTACATTTCATTGGTATCTTGGCAGATTCATGGTCTTATATACAAATTCTTCATGATGAAGCTAATTCTAACATCTTTATGTGCTACTATTATTAATTATCTGCCAAAAGTATGGGAACAATATAGAAAAAAAAAATACAAAATCCAAAATACTCCTAATTTGTTCAAAAATAAATTCATGATGTGATCTAAATATCTGTAGTTAACTATCTAAAGACAACTTTCATAAGACTTTTGAAGCAGCATAAATGAAAAATTTTTTTGGGGGACTAACACATTTATAAAACATGTATGAAAATGTAATCTTTTCAATCTTATTTAAAAGTACATGTCTTTGAGGGATTTATGATGTAATTATGAATACAAACACGCCAAAAGATCAATAGGCCATTATTTTCATTGTGTCAAAATCCATTATTTTTGTTTTATGTTTAGATTATATCCAGTGTATGAAATACATTTTTCTAGCAGCATGATAGAATTTAACAACACTAGCGGTACAAAATGATGTCAGAAATATTCTATTGTATGAATGTTTTCAATTATGATTTTCTGACACAAGGTGAACATGAAAATCAAAAATTACTAAGCTAGCAACAGCCAATGTTAGACAGCACTTTGAGCTCTTTTTCCTTGTAACTGTTTCACAAGCAACCAGATGGTAAAATTATACTAGTATTCTATTTATCTGAATGCATAAGCAGTTCAATTTTTGTACAAAATTCTGTTGTTATTCATAATGCAGGTATTTTAGAAACTGAACACGTTTCAGCAAAGTTTGCCTGCTGTAAAACCCCAGCCAGGTGTCACAGAATACAGAAACATACTGCTATGCCCAGTGGATTAAAAGTAGCAAAATAATGCCCAAATCCATGTATTCCCTTACAGTGTGTCATGGCTTAATGCAGCAGTAACATTTGGCTTCTGAGCTCAGAGGGCAATGCCTGCATCATTTCAAAAGGCAAGCTGAAACCTACTCATGAACTTTCGCACTTGGTCTGCTCTGTTTCAGTCCAAGTCAACAGCAAAACTCCTCCTGTCTTTTACAGAGGCGGTGACATTGATTTGTCTTTCATTGTCTCTGACAACAGTAATAACATTTTCTTTACTCAACTGCTGCAAACTGACCTAGAAAAGATCTAATACTTAAGAGTTAAATTCTGGAAATTTTTCTCTTTTCTCTGCACATAAAACAAAAATTACAGAAACCTGTCCCATTGTTCCCATGAGAGAGACTGTTGCTGTAAAGAATACAGTGTCAGCATAGCTGCCTTTTTAGAAATTTGTTTACACAAATAACTCTGACGTTTCTACTGATAAAATAGAGTTGCAATAATTTTTCTAGGAAGAAGAGGGACTTAAGTGTCTGAAACAAATTGATTTTTATAAGTGATTACAGAAAGTTTTTTTCAGCATTTTTTACAGCAAAGCAAGTAAGCATGAGATATTTCTTCTTTTGTCAGCTGAATTAGTTAAAGTCTGAAATTTTAAACTTTTTTTTTTTTCCAGTTGTACCATGGAAACATTTATCTAGTATTGTCTTAAATTTAGCTGCCTTTCCAGTAGTCCCCATGTACATCTCAAAGGCGGTATAGATGACTACTGAAAGAAGAGAATCAATAATTTTCTTTTTTTTTCTTGTAGGATCAGCTGGTCCACACCCTCCAACTTGCAGTAGTGACCAGTTCACATGTGCATATGTGCAGCAGTGTTTGCCCCTTGCTGCAAAATGTAACGGGGCTGAAGATTGCATGGATGGAAGTGATGAAATATACTGTCCCACGGAGATGCCTGTGCCTACTACCATTTCTCCAGGCTCCTGCAAGCAAACAGAGTTCCTGTGTCCTTCCGAAGGCTGTATCCCATCCCTCCTGAAATGCGATGGTGTGCCTGACTGCCACCTTAACGAAGACGAGGTTGGCTGCCGTAAGTTACTTTCATTGCTATAGTTAAGGCCATGCTAACTTACTGTCCTAAAACAGTGATGTGAAAAAGAGCAACATAATGAACTACAGTGTAAAATTCACTATTCCCTCATCAAGAAAAATATTATTTGTATCACGTATAATGTTACCTGGAGAGACACTACATTTGCAAATAATTTTGCTTATTCATTCTTATTCCCTGGCTATCAGCTTTGATAAATGCTTAAAATCACCTGTACTGTACTTCTGTTAATATCTGGTAGCATTTCCACTTTTTTCCATAGATCAGTCAGCAACATTTGCATTGCCTAATATCTGGTTACAATATGACAGATAGTTAGACTTCTTCAGTTCTGTAATTCAGTAACATTCGAGGTAGTCCTGACCTTTCAAGGATTTTGAAATCAAGTCTTCATGCAGTAGCAGCAATCTCTGCCCTAAACAAGGAAAAAGGCTCACAAGCAAAACACAAGGACAGCAGGCTTTGAACTGTAACTGCAATAAGAAGCCACGAAGTTTCAGATAGAGACAAAAATGAGTGTCTACCCACTTCAAAATATTTCATTAGTGGTAGATAAACTGGGGCCAAATGTTTCATTCCAGGAAGGTCAAAATAATTAGCTACATGGCAGGGGAGGTGTGGGGGGTGAAGTATTTTTTTTTACATATGAAAACATTTCTTCCTAAACTTCTAATTTTGCAAATGATTTTTAACATCTTATTTTCCATCCTTATCAGAACCAAAACAATTAGTAAAATATCAGTTTCCAGTGGGCTAGGAATGCAAATTCTTTAATATTTTGTATCAAAACTACTGAATATACTTGTAGGCCATTTCACATGACATTTCTTTAACAAATCATTCTACAAAACTGCCATAGATTTTGCAGACTATCTGTGCATGCTTTTCTAGGCATTTTTGTTTAGAAGTGGGCTCTGTGCTTCTGTTGGCAAAACACATGATTTTAGAGAGATCTCTTATCTTAAATTCTACATGTCCCAAAGGCATGTAGAAATTTTACATGTCCCTAAATTCTCATAAACCTCTTCTCATTAATCTTTATTTGGCTCTGTTTCTTTTCAATCTGTCCTCTGTTAGAGACCTCCCTGCTGTATCCTAGCACATGCACATCTCAACTCCACACCCAGCAGCTAATATGTTCTAGAATCCCAAAATCCAAAGGTCACAAGATTTCCATGATTATCAGTATTCCCCAAACAATTGAGGTACTATTTCATTACCTTTGACTTCTAAGCAGTGCCCAGGGACTGAGTGGAAATTGAGTTCTAGTCTATTCAAAGAACAAAAGTTCTGCAGAGATATTGCACACCTTGGGGTTCTGAGTGAGGTGGAAACTTTGTGATCGTATGGTTACTGCAAAATTCAGTTTTGACTATATAAACGTGTAAGTGTTGACAATATAAAATAGCACTCCAGCCTATTTGTACTTTAATAATAGCACAGATTGGGAGTGGGGTTTCTTTTCAGATTTTAGATTGAAATTGATTTTTTTTTTCCTGAGTAGTTATGAACACGGAGTAAGATTTAAGTAGCAAAGTCCTTTTGTTTTGTTTTGGTTTGGTTTTTTTGTTTTGTTTTTCCTTGGTGCATATCAAATATTCAAAAAAAAGTTAGAAAAATTAGGTTTAGGAATTACTGGCAACTTCCATTTTGTGTGCGTTATTTCATTCATTTAAGTGTAACAATAGATGGTCAAAAATGTTCTGGCTTCTGAATTCAGGAATGAGTCAGAGAAAATTTTCTTCTGCTATGAAGACCAGTTGTCAAAACACATCTTACAGAGATTAAATATAAAACCCAAGAGAAGGCCAGGACAAAGAAAAAAAAACATATTAGTCAGATCTCTACTAAAACCACAATTTCTAACCACAGAGATGCTTTTCTACATGACTTAAGAGATTTAGGTAGACAGAATTTCCTGTAGAGTTCACTCAGCAGGTAGATTGTACAGTATTATGTTAATACTGTTTTATACCTACTAATGTGGTGGATTTTATTACTTACTGCTTTTAACAAGAAAATCTTGGAACTGTTTTCCAGTTATAGATATGCTATTTGGCCAGCTCTCTTCTTGCTGTACATTTTTATGAAGGGTATGTCACCTACATAATTGGGTTTTAATTTTTTTTTTAATTGCCTGATTACAATAGTAAGGGTGTAGAACAAATATATTAGCACCAATGGGTTGTATATATTCCTTTTCCAGAGATCCCAGCACCATCTAACTGAAGTGCTAATACCAATGAATAAAAAATGATTTCTCAGTTCTCTGTGGTGCACTAAAATGTACCTGCTGTAGTCGTAGTCCTGGTAAGTTTTAAATATGTAGTAAATTTTTAAAATGGTATACTTTAAAAGGGGCTGTGGTATTTTTATCCTTTCTACAGATTTAATCTGGACCTGGAAAATGAAATATCAGCAAAAAGTTGATATTTTCACTTTCATGTCTTCACTGTTAATGCCTCCATATAATGTCTTTATCCTAAAAACACTTGAAGACTTCTCATGGAAGTAAATAATAACTTGTTGGAGAAGTTTGAAGCTACTTATAAATCTGTTAACAGTAAGCAATATTAATTTTAGTTTCAATGTAATAAGAAAAAAACCCCATTATTTTAAAAATGTACTCTTGACATGCTTTACCCCAGCACCAATAACTTAGTGTCACCCTTTCTGTCTTAAATGCTGGGTCTGTGCAAAGTATTTGGCAGTCAGATCCATTGCTATGACTGTTCCCTCTGTGGTATAAAAAGAGTGCAATAAGCTTGATCAAGGTAAAGGGACATGTCAAAACCTCCTTGATGATCAACAAATATAAATGGACCAAAAATAATTAGCATTTCTTCTGTTTTATCCTCAGGTATGAGTCCAACAGCCAGTCCAGGACTAGGCAAAATGATAAAGGGCTAAATGACACTCTCTGTTCTTACCACAACCCTCAATACAAGTTAGAGCTCAGAACCTGAATCTCTGTATTAGTCATAATAAAAATAACAAGTATGCTCTATATCTACATAGTTTACAGAAACTTCAAAATACACATGCAGGCAAAAAAGGTCTAAAGTACATAATAAGAATATGTTTTATGTCAAATTTCTAACTTTGTTTCTGTTGAAGTCCTAGTTTGAACATGTAATTACGTTTACAGACTGGATATTTGTGTGTAAATGACCACTTATAAAACTGGTTCAAATACCATTGGGACATCATGCCCCAAATTACAAAGGGTGTCCAGGATTTGGATCTGATCACATCCAAAATAATTATGACATTATTTGGTTAGGAAAGTGCAGCAGAGGGCATGAGACTGTCAGTTACTCTCTGGAAAGTCAATGATCGTAAGAGGTAGATGGTAGAACATGCAACAAATGTGGAGTGATCCCATAATCTGATGGTGATTTTCAGCCTGCCACAACCTGCTCTGCAAGATTGTGTGGTCAAGGAAATGGAGAGCAGAAAAGGAAATTTTTGTTCTTGTTTTTTTTTATCCTGCTGTCACTATCAGATAATTCTCTCCTCAATATCACTACTTCTCCAGTCAATTGAAGAGACTTTGATACAAACACGAATGCAGAACAGTTCAGAATTTCTAAGTTCTCATAAAGGTGAATTGAAATTGCAAACAAAAGCAAGGTCCTCTTCATAGTTGCTAGTATCCTACATATTTTTCTGCAGACTTTAGTAAATCGTAAGTGCATGTGATTAAAAGGTTTGATCCCACAAACCCTTAATCACATGAGTAATTTCATAATTCTGAAAGAATATCAAAACTGGCAAGAGTTGACTGGAAAGATCAAAACTGACAAGATTTGACTCCATGATTGTGGTCTAAATTGAATTGCAGTATTTTAAACTTAGCACACTCTTGCAGTTCGTATAGGCTGGTGAGTTAAACTATATCTAAAGGTGGAAAAGATAAATCCTACAGCAGCCTGGCCATCCAGCCTGGAAGGCATGTTGCCATGTACACTGGTGTCTTGAACCCAGTAGCAGGAAAGTATTATGAAATTTAGATGCAGCTGTGGGGTATTTTTAACATTCTTAGATTCTTTCTCTCACTCTAAACTCTCAAGCTAATGTGAATATATCTATCTCTGATGGAGTCAGAAGAGTTCCCTTTGGTTTGTATTAGTGAGAGAGTTCAGCTTATATTACCTAAAGAATAGTTTAAGGCAGCATAACAGAGCACTGTGTGAGATAAAATGACAAAATGGTGTTACAATCTACAGGAGGCTTCAGGACCATCAGGTATATCCTCTAGATCAGTGAATCAAGAATAGTTCAGTACTTGAAGGCTTATGTGATTCCAGCAATATTTTTTCCCCTCATAATTCTTCTGGACAAACATAGAAAATATAACTGAATGCCCAAGAATAAAAAATATGTTCAAGTTTAGATTTTTTAGCATAGTATCTCTCTACTCTTTATATATTAACTATCTTTTAGTATTTGGTTTCCTGTAATAGAAGGAGATTATAAAATGCCTTTTTTTTATTTAAAAATTAAATCCATCATTTTAAAACCAGATTATGAATGAGGGATGATTATGTTTTGTGATATCTTTTTATGGGGTTTTATTGGGGTTTTATGGCTTACTCTGTCAATGTTTTAAGTAAACATACCCTCGGGTTTTTCACTAATATAACACGGGAAAATCCAGCTTCTCTAACATCTGTACTCTGGGTTTGTTTATTTATTTATCTACTCAGTAGTAAAGTTGTTTGTCTTTGAAGATGAAAGCTTGTAGGGGTCACAGAGATGCAAGTTTACATGTGAATCAAGTTTTCTGCTAGTTTTTTAACAGTGAGAAAAAGAAATATAGCTGATAATAACTGTCATGTTACTTGTCATTTCAGCCATTAAAGATTGTTTCAATGGTTCTTTGTTATGTGCGCCAACTAATCAATGTATAGGAATCTCCCAGCGTTGTGATGGCATTGCAGACTGCATTGATTTCAGCCTTGATGAGTCCAGCTGTTCAGGTACTTCGTTTTGCATAAAAATATCATTTGAAACAAAAAAATTATAGTCATTTCCAACTGAATATTTAGGCAGTCCTCAAACTTTACTGAATTCCCTCTGCTAAAACTTGATCAAAGTACGTCAGGCATGAATTTTCCTAATGAAAGTATAATACGGATAAAATAATGAGAAAAAGATGGAAAGTAGTATGTTTATTAACATCTTCACAAGAGTTGTTTCTTAAGGTATAAACATGTTGTTTAAAAAAAACCTCTCTAGTATACTACTAAGACACTCTCTTAATTTTAATCAATTTATTAACCTATTTAAATTAATCCACATTTCTGAGTTATTAGGATTTTTTTTTTTTTTAAGTGTAACACAAATCCATGTTGGAAAACAAAATAAAATCTATAGCATTTGTTTTAGCATTGTTCATTTCCCCCAGTATTCAGGTTTGGTTTGCAACAGGGAAATGGTGGAGAAAGGTAAGAACAGTACAATAACACACATCCAATATAAACCAGATTTTTAGAAACAAAATCTAACAAAAACATAGATGATGATGTAAATAATTAAGATTCAGATTCAAAGTGTCCCATTCAGTGACACAAAGTTACTGGAGTTCTTCCCCAAGCCAGTTACAAACTCCAGGCCAGTCCTGTGTTAACAGTGCTCCCCTGACTTCAGTGAAGTTACATTAGCTGAGAATTTAACTCTGTTTTTATAAGAGAGTATGAGTTAGGTGATAAAGTTCACAATATATAGTATGTATTGTAATAATATAATTAATTATAGTATGTTAAATATTTATTCACAAACTAAGAATTTTATATTCACTTCTTGGTAGAAGGCATCCACTGATTTTTCTGAGAATGAAACTTGCCCACAAATATATGTTTGTTATACTTTTTTCTTTTTCACCATGAGAGAAGAAATAATTCTTCAACATAAAAAAATTACCAATTTTACAATGCAGAGAGAAAGGCACATGGTAAATTTGGTTTATAAGAAGCATTTTAAATGAAAAGGAATATAATCAGAAATTTGCTCAATACAGAAGAATATGGAATACAAACTAGTAGACTCGCATGAGGGTAAATTACAAATCTTCCACTATTTTGTCAGAAAGCCGATCTTTCAAGTAAGTAATTTACTTTCCCAAATTTCTTCTTAATACTGGAGCTCTCCACAGTAAATAGCACTGTTTGTATGCCTCAGCAAACAATTTTATAAGGCATATATCCAAAATTATTTAGGTCTAATTTGCATTTTACCAGTTATTTTCTTACTAAAGAAGATTGAGGGAATTTGGGTTTTATTTTGTTTTTCATGCTGTAGAGATGTAAAACTAAACTTCAGTAAAACTAAATCTGATTATGTGGAAATCCATGTTTAAGAGATGTCAAAAGTTGATAATAGTATATTACTGACATTCCCCTCTTCTTAAACACCTTTACTCTTTTCAAGACTGATTTCTCTAGTTCTTATGCAAATGAGACTTTAAGTGTTAAAATTTTGGACATCTTTAATAAGAAGGTTGGTGACACAGGAGTGTCTGTTCATCACCCCCATCAATAATAAAGTAGACTTAGGTACTAACTAAATGTAAGTTCAGTTCTTTTGGCCTACATTTTATATATTCCTATTTGTTTGAAAATCGAGTAAGTGACAAGATCCATTTCTGGAGTCAAATGTAACCCTGACTTGAGAAAAATTAGAAGCCTGTTCAGGTGAAGGCCCGGGTTTTCTGTAAGCTCAAGAGGAGCCCATTGGCTATAATGTATTTATGACTTGACACTTGTACCACCAAGTCAAGGTCTACAGGAAGATTTTTTGGAAGTGTTAAGCACCTAAAATGACAGACATGAATATTCTCCCATTTTAAACATCAGGAAATGATAAATATAAACATAGGGGACAGAAATTTAAATTATAATTTTTACTTTTATGTTTGCAGTTTGTCCTGAAGCATACTGCAAAAATGGAGGAAGGTGCATCATCAAAGATGACATTCCACTTTGCCAGTAAGTTTAATTGGGGATTGATTTGTGCCTGAAATTGGGAAAAGTTGCTGTTGAAAGAGTTGGTTTGCTCCCCAGAGACTGAAGTGACATTCAACAGAAGTGTATTTTTAAAAGTCTCTGTATGTCTGCACTATTATAATTTACAGTTGCTGAGTTAAACCACATTTTGAGGAGAATATTATTTATCAGATAGAATTTCTTGTAACTTTCATCTACCATTATATGAGACAACCTGTTGGCATGACACTTTAAATTTTCCATGTCTCACGTTTCATATCAACATTTAACAAGACACACTTCTATGAAAAATGATGCCTTACATACAGCAGGTGTTGTGTACCTCGGACATTTAGAGCAGGCCATATTCTCATCTTTACGTGAACTTACAATGTATTTCTGTTATAATGTTATTTTTTGCATATACTTGGAGAAAGAGGGTAATACTATACAAATAGTTAAACATAAGCTTTTACTTTTCTGGAAATACTCTATGCTGAAAAGCAAACAATGAATACAATTCTGGTGTGGAGTGTATGAGTCATTAGAAAGTGTCTCAGGCTACCTGAAGGGATTAATTTACACAAGATATCAATTTGTTTCCCACTGGGAAATTACAGGAGACTTTTTAAAGTGCAAAGAAAGCAATGTTATACATTACCATACTTTTGTCCTTCATGGGCTTCAGTGGATCTTGCCAATAGTTTGCCAAATTACTAATGTGACTGTTTTATCAGAGTCAAGACCAGACATGAAGGTTTGCCTCCTAGTCTCCAGGAAATTCACAATAATAAGCCTGCCGACAAAATTTCAGTTATTGTAGAATTTCCATCTTTCAAGATAGGTTTATCCTTTACTGGTTGAAGAAAAGTGATAAATAACATAGTCAGAAAATACAGGCACTTTTATATTCCGTGCTTTGATTTAGCTCTCAGGAAACACTGTTAATTACCTGCAGATTTCCCAAAGAATTTCCTCTATTGTAAAATAGAGAATAATCCCTTCAAGAAGCTTACAATTTCCTTAAGCTGGCTATTTCAAAATTTCTTGGAACACAGAAAGAAAGAAGGAGGGGAAAAAAAAAAAAAACATAGGGGAGGGTTGCAGATGAAATGGAATGGATAGCCAAAAGAAAATAATGGGATTTGGAATAGCCAGGGAGTTTACAATTGATAGATTAAATCATTGACCAACAAGAAAATTGCTTGTAGGGACAAGGCATTGAGAAAGTAATTGAAATTTTAAGGTTACAAGAGAATTATAAAAATTGAATTTAGGTTAGGACTTGCAAATGAAAGGAAACCAAATTAGCAAGTATTCTTTATCCACAGAAATATAAGATACTTGGAATAGTAAAATAGTAAATAGGATACTTTCCCTCAGCATTCAGTAAGGAACATGATATTGAATTCTAATGCAATGCATAGGTAATTGGAGCAAAAGCACAGACATGAAAATGACCTAACTGATGAGCTAACATAATTCTAAGAGCTGTATATGCTCGTGTTTGGGAAATAGGTTATCTCTATTCAAGAATACTAGAAAAGTAGTGCATGTTGCAATAGTAGAAAGCAGAGTACATAAGAATGTAGAAAGCCCCTGAGAAGAGCAGAGTACAGATACTGCCCTGTCACAGAAGTGGCAGAGAAGCAGAGTCTTCCTAGACACTCAGAGGTAATTGTGTGAAGATTACAGTGGTCCTAAAAGTCACTCTTCAGTGGCACAATGGACAAGGGAAAAATTTGTAAACATATCCTTCTATTGCTATTTTTTCTTACACAATGGATTCTGATCTTCCTCTGCTTGAGATGTTTGTGTTCTAGTTTCTATAAAGCAAAACCTGAGTCTGGAGCTTAGAAGTCTCTTGGCCTCTCTGAGAATGTTGTTTTGACAAACAAAGTCTGGACAGGTCTCAACTTCATTTGATTCAAGGTTCCATCATATTCCTATAAAAAACAAAACTGCTGCTCATCTTACCTTAGTTTGAGGTATGTTAATACAAGAGAATCCAGTCTCTGAAAAACATGTTTGTTGGTGATAAGGGATGAGTTTTTCTGTGGTTTTAATGCAATGTGATTGAAGTAGTTAACTGTATAGACTCCTCCAAGTAGTTTAATATGTCAGCATGGAAAGAGAGTAAATTTGCAGTAGCTGCTTAGGCAAAATAAATCAACTCTTTCTAGAATTTGAAAGTTTTTAGTAGATTTTATACACTTAGTACTTCTCAAGTTTCTTTGATGTCTGGTTTTATATGTTTGCACTACTGTTGCTTAGATATATAAAGTGAATATTTAGGACATCAACCTGACTTTCTTTCAGTAGTATGTAACTGAGACTAGTAGAAGGTGGAAGGTGAGCTCTGATGTCCCTTTGTGATGAAGTATCTGTAGAACAGGTGGAAAAGATAACAGTGGGTACAAGTCTAGATAAAATTTCACTATATATCTGAGTGGGTAACAGAGCTGGTATAGAAAGTTGCTGTAATTTCTGTTCACACTACTGAAAACAGCTTTTCTTGCATAATGATTGTAGTAACATCAGTGAGAGGCCATAGTATTTGGGAATGTGACTATTGATGCAGTGGTGGGTGTTCTCAGCAAGAGTTTGTGAGTAAATGCAGAGCAGTGGTGATTTGCAGGTGATGGTTAGCTTCCTACTTGAATGAAACACAGCTTGATGGCTGTCCTGATCCTCTCTGGTACTTGACTTCAGAGTTAAGTTTGAAAGCCATTTGTATTTGCTCCTTCAATTTGTTCAGGAGAGTACTTGGGGCACATATCAAATAACTTTAGCTTGTTCTTGCTACTTCTTGGGTATCCTCTTTGGCTGCCAGACTAGATGGAACTTTAGCGTGAAATGCTACAACCACTCTCCTTTCATAAAATGTTACTCCTCTTTGTCCTAACTGAGTTCCCTTCTGTAGTGGATGTGCAGCCAAGTGCTGGCAATCAGCTACTGTGGTTGTTCATGCAAATCATGATACTTTGAGCAAAAAATGACTAGAATTTTTTCAATATCAATCGTCTGATTTCAAAATTATTCCTTTGAGTGTATGTGTACTTTTGCCATTTGTTTGTCCAATGGGGTTTTTTTGTATTTGTTTTATTTGTTTTAAAGGGAGACCTCAGGCTCTGGAAACATAGGAATATAGGAATATTTATGAGAACAAGCAAGCTGGGAAAAGTCTATTTGCAACACACTGTAGTGGAAGAGTAAGGCTTCAAAGATTGTACTAGTACTAAAAAAAAAAAATCAACCCTGATAACAAAATAAAATATTTTTCCAGATTGATAATACATAATTTTAACTCTCATACCAGCTAGACAAGATTAATACAATACATTCACATTTAAAATATATTAAAACTCACAAATAATAAACATAATACAGTGCTTGTCTTTCCTTTTATTTTATACAAACACTTTCTATGTAATATATACCAAATTTCAGACCAGTTACACTGACCAGTACTAAGGAGTACAATGAGAGCACTTTCATTAATGCCTGAGCTGTAAGAAGGTTCTATCCTTCAGCAGAAAAATGAAATTACATTCACTAGCCTGTAATTAAACTATCATATTATAAATTTGAAATATGTCTTCTCTAATCAGTTTTTAAGTTACACTGAATACGTACCATCTAGCTAACTGAGCTGTGGAGATTAGAAATTCAAGGAGTCATTATAAATAAGTAATTAATTAAGGTTTTCTTTGTCGTTGTATATCTAAATTCTGATTTGGCCCAAAGTATTGTAACTGAATTATTTTGTTTGTTTGCTTTATGTGATAAAAGTGAAAAAGATTACTTTCCCCTTTATGTTTTAGAAAACAGTTGATTTTACAGGTTAATAATTAATTCAGAGGAGGGGATTTTTGTTTATTCTACTTACAGAAGCTACAGGCTATTTGGTCCTCTGTTTTCTACTTCTCTCCTTCTCATTTTTAAAATGACTTCATTATTTTAACCACAAATGCTCATCCTAATGTGCAAATAAAGTATTTTATCCCCAGTGGTACCATAACAAAATAGTATTCTGCAAAAAATAATAATGAAAAAAAAAATCTGGTAGTTGAGACATTTTCTCACAATCTGATTTTGTCTTCAAAATGCTAACTTTTGGTAAGCACAATACTTTTTTGAGGAGAAGCCCTACAAGATGGCATGAAATTTTAAATAATGCCACTGTAGGCTTGTTCAACACCTTTTCCAGTGAAGTTTTACATGTGCCAAAGGTTGGAAATTACACATCCTCTCTGGGCAATGTCTTCCAGTGAGGAATGTGGGGGATTTTTTTCCAAACATTTTTGCTTTTGATGTACTCTTCCACGTACTGTTTCACTAGATTTTTGGGGAATGATGGTGGTAGTTATCTTAAAAAACTAAAAGTGGAAAGATTGTTTTAATATCACACAGTATGTCGTGAAAATTGAGTGATAACAGGATTCCCACCTAAGAAAATAAAATGCTTTGAAGTATCTAGCCTGTAATTTGATGGAAATAGAGAGCCTAGAGACTGACAAGATAGATACACCCAAATCATGACTAAAGAGAGTTTACAATAGAAGAAGATGGCAGTTTCTATTTCAGCTGTTTGTTCTGCTGCTCTCTCTCAGTTACAGGGAGGATTGCTGATGTAGCAGCTGTTGAATAACTGCAGATTATTAACTGTTGAAGCAAGACACTGATTTCACTTTCTTGCTAAGAATTTTCTTTTAGATTTACTGAACACATGTGACATAGGTAAATTGATAAAGCTATACAGACCCAATATATCTACACAAGAAAGTGGTAGTCATGCAAAAGCAATTGTAGATAGAGAAGGAATGGAAAAAGGATGTAACCATGAATAAAAAAAAGCCATGATGAGTAGTCAAAAATATAAGACATTTAAAAGTAATCTTATGCTAAGATTTGGCTTCTGGGAAATGAAGACAAAGGCATATTCCTATGTGGAGTCATATATACAAACATATATAGCTAGCATAGGGAAGTTTTTTTCATATCTTTCCATTACCCGTGTCATCTGAAAAGTGATGATGAGGCAAATAAAATAAGAAATTCAGGTTGCCTGAGTTGGATAAAAATGAGAATGGGAAGACAAATTAGTATCTCTGTTCTCCAGAATAAACAAGACACAACTTGTGAAAGAAAATATACAGTATATTGACAGAAATGCAGCTTTAAAGACTTACTTACAGAAAACTCTTTCCTAAAGTTTTTATTTCATATATTATTTTTTTTTTCTCTTTATCCTTTTTTATTCAGAAAAGTTTCATTAAATCAAGGTACCTGTTTGTGATACAATAATACTGTTGTTTTTTGGCTTTTAATGTTTCTAACACCATAGCTTTTTCCAAAAAAGGCAAACTTAATATCATTAAGAATATGTATGAGATTAGAGAACACCAAACATCAGAGGAAAGTGAGCTCTCCAGTATCACTTTAGTTCCATTTCAGTAACCCAGTAACCAGAGCTACATAAACACACGTATATGCAACCCTGACAGAACTGGCTCCCAATAAAATGTCACGCCTGCTTGCTCGTGCTAGAATTTCTTTTTTGTAAAACAAATAGTCTTTTTTTTTTTTTTTTTTCTCAAGGGTTTTAATATAAAACTAAATTTGTCATTTTCATACCTTTTGTGTTTACTTTTGGCAGTCGTATGAAATAGTCAATTGAGCTCACCTGGAGGTTGTGGTGGTTTGTATATTCAAGTATTACTAATTGATGGTTTTCCTTCCTTTTCCTTGCATTTGGAAGACAACTAGCACACAAGAATCATCATATACATAATCTAGGTGTAATGCCCTTCCTTTAGATCCTAAAGTACTTATGAAATTTGTACACTGTCTTTTAGTGTTCCCTGTACCAGCCCTGGACCTATGTTATTATTTCTCTGTCCAAACTGGATACTTAGTTCAACAGTCTGGATTTCTATACTAAGGTGTTTTGTTTTCCACTGAGTCTGGCTGTGGCATTTATTTCACTCTGATGGTGACTCCTTATATAACTTCAGGATATCCAAATGATAATGCCAGAAGACTGCTGTTGTGGAGAATTAGAGTACTGATTTCCCTTCAGGTCATGGTATATTTCATATGACCTGCATAGGTTTTGTTTGTTTCCCCCAAACACTAGGGATTACGGTGCAATGTGCAATGTGACAGAAACACAGATTCATGAATCTTACATTTTCGGTCTATTATGTAATAGTTGGAATGAAACAGCTTTTAATTTTGATGCTGGTCACATACTTACAGGGCTTTCAGCAGTCATTTAATAACATAAATAAACTAAAAAACCTGTAAAATACATTGAATTCTTCATATATGAGAATTCAGAAAACACTGATCCTCCATAAGGAAAGAAATATGCCAGATTTGTCTATCAAATTATTATATTTTCCACACTTGTACCAAGGGATGTGAAAGTAAATACATTTGGCCAAATTAGTCTTACCTAGTAAGAACTTTTTTTTTTTTTTTCCTTACAAACAGATACACACAAACTATCTTTTTCTATTTAGAAGCAGTTACTTTGACCTTTGCTCTTTTTCCTCCTCTCTGCAGATAATAGTATAATCCTAAGGTCAGCTCCTTATCACACTGGAGCCAGATGCTTCATGCAGTTTGAAACTCCTAGAAATGATGAAAAGAAACCAAACAACATTTATCTCAGTCAAACCGAATCAAATACACAGGGCAGTTTGCCACCATCTCTAGTGAGGCAGCAACATTCTGTGACATTCACTTGTGAGTGGTCTGAATCAGTTGATTGCTGAATCCAGTTATTTCAGAAGGAATCTATCTTTTTCATTTTCTTTATTCTAAAACTAAAACAAGGTTGTCTCTATGTAACTTAAAGTTTGACTGTACATAATCAAAACACAGATGTTTTATTCAATTAAACAAATACAACTGAAAAGACCCAAAGTCTGGTTTCACAACAAATGTTTCTGATCATATTTTGAGAAATCTCTAGTACTTGGTTCAAATGTAAATCAGACTTTCTCACTTAACTCTTGGGTTTTGGTACTTTTTTGTATGGAAAACTAAAGCTCAAGATATCTCTAAAACTGGAAATGAGCAAAGTAGCTTATAGTCTTTCTCTCTTCCTGAGGTGAAATATTATTCTGACAAATGGAAAAATCTCTCTTGAATGACTCATTGCTAGAATCTGAATGGCACTCATAATGGAAGGATGTAGTTTAGATACAGCCCATTGGTCATGCTGGAAAGCAAAATGTGACCTAGATATTTTAAAATTGTCTCTTTTTTATATGCTTGCTGGTGGGGAAGGTTTCACCTTTATAGAAAATCAGTAAGGAATTTCTGGGACTATTTCTAAATCAAAGAGCCTGATGAACATTATGCACAATGTTTGCTTGCAAGATTTTGGAGTTGAGAGGAGCTAACACCTAGCTTTGGGAGTAAAAGTAGCTGCATGTTTCCTTTCCAAAGGTGAACTTAGTACATTATCAACCTCACTCCAACTGTCAAGATCAGACTGAGAATTATATGTAGTCTGATTATAATAATTGATGTTTTAATATGAAGATACTATAATCTTACTGAGAAGCATATAGGCAAATAAGCATAATATAGCAGATACAGTTAAAATTACTTGGGCATATAAGTATGCTTATGGGAAAAATTTTATCCTCAGCTGGATTTCCTCTCCCTACAAATTTTAGTATCAATAGCACTTAAGATGCTAAAAGCATTCAACCTCTGAAAAACCTCCTATACTTCTATTTTGATTTTCAATTCACTCTTTAAAAACAGTCAAAGCAAGATGAGGTAACTACAAAGCACACAAAACCACAGGGAGATTTTTATTATTGCTAAGTGCAGTGCACCTTTACCTCAGAATGACTTATACTCCAGAACTATAGGCATTATTGCATTTAAAATTGAGGAGATAGATAGGTTTGTCCACAATAGGGAAAAGCTTAGGATCTGGGAGTTGTATCTGGAGGACAGGATGCTTGTTGAGTGATAATATGAGAGATCCTTGTATGTGAGAATGTTAATTAATGTTGTTAATTGGATGTTTGCCAAACCATGGAGGGTTCCCTGAAGGGCTACTCCTACAAACTCCAGATGCTGAAGAGTGGCAAACATAGATTAAAAGCTTTAAATCACAATATTTTTTGTTCTGTTTCATTGAAAACAGGGAAGAACAGCTGTAAAATAATAAATACTTTTCAAAAGAGAGAAAAATAGGGAATGATTGAAGGATTATGTACCAGTGAAGGAAGTATAAATACAAGGATTGCAGAGTCTTGTGCTACAGCCTCCTGTTCTTCACATTCATGGCTGCCTTTTGTCCACAGAGATTTAAAAACATCTTTAGATATATCTACTTACAGGCACATAAATTACCCTGTATCTTTTGGTTTTATTAAATCAAACAATAATTAACACAGTCCAGGTTCAAATTGTCTTACTTAGCTTGAGTTACAATCTTCTTTCAGATACAGTCTTCCTGGTTTCAAATGAAAATGAGAGACAGTACTTGGTGTGAAAACCACTGTCTTCATACCCTAAGGTTATGTCTGCATGTCTGCACATCAAAACTTCATTGGTTAGAATCAGGTCACCACTAGAGCCCTCTCTGTAGCAGGTACCTGGAGGATACTGGTTGGGCATATCTACTTCAATACAAAATGTATCACAAAAGTCGTAAGGGAGACTTTTAGAAAACTTATATATCATCAAGTATGTTGAAAAGAGTTTTGAACTTTCACTACAGTAAGGAAGATTGTCGTGCAGATAGGCCTGTTCTGAGGATGGTAGGAAAGATGGGGATGGTGGGTAAATGCATTTGAGAATCTGTGTTATTGCATAAGTTGCGTAGGAAAGACATACATCTTCTTTTCTGTACTAACAACATCCTGATATGTAGCCTACTCAGTCTGACCCACTAGACATGCTGATGTTACAACATCCTCAAGCTATCTTGCATGTTTGCAATTTTCCTCCTTTTCAGCCAGAGTGAATTTAAGTCTCCAAGAATTATACCCTTTGTGCTGTTGCTAGGTGGGTAAGGGACTGCCTAAAAGCAGCAATTTCTACTAAATTAAGGATTTTTGAGCTCTTCTTGCCAGCTTTTGCAGTGTTGACTAATCTGGAAAGCTCCATGCATTCTAATTTTAAACACACATACAAACAGAGAGGATTTTTCTCAATGCTTGGAAGGACCTTTTCATGTTTGCTATTGCTCTAATCAGCTACTAGGCTATAACTCTAGGTTAGAGTAACTATGTGCTATTCCCACACAGACTTTTTTATGTCCTTTAGGGAAAAGTACATATACATTTAAGATAATATAATTTTGTCAGCATCTGGTCTGCAAGTCATCTTTTCAATGTACAGAAATATTTTTCTTTAAAAAATACATATTAGATTGTAAGAAATTTATGAACTTTGAAGTATACTTTAGAGTCTGTCAAGTTAATGTGGTTTGTGCAAGAGTTACAGTATAGATCTCAACACCAGAGTTACTGCAGGAATAACTATCAGACATCAAACTAGGCTTGAAAATGTGAGAAAGGTTTGGATTTAAGTGAATTATTTCCTTTGGATGAGAAAACTAATTGGCCAGAATGCATTATATTCTTAGTCTTTGTTTATTTGCAGTATGTGTGATTTTGTCTAATTTTTTGTTGTCAGCAGATTAGATAACAAATTACCATACAGCTTCTTAGCTATGCTGAACTAAATCATGCCTTAACCCACCCTCTGTGCAGCCACATGGAAGCCAAAACTATGGTGATTCTCTCTGTGTTCAGTGAGAAAGGATTGTCAACGAGCCCAAACTTGCTTCTCTGTTTTTATCAGTAGTTCTGTATATACTTAGAGCACCTTGGAAGCTATAAAAATTCCTTGGATGCATTTCAGGTATCAACTGTGTATAAACACATGCATTGCACCTAGGCTGACCCTTGACAAGTGTCTTTGTTGGAAAAGAAAATAAAACAGTATTGGAGCCAAGAATATGTGACTATGGCTTCTTTAATGTAAGTGCTAGGCAAGATTGTACAGTAAGGATTGTTTAAATTCTAACATTAAATGTGTTTAAGCTCTGGATCATTAACTTAGTACATTAGAAAATTATTTTTATTGCTTCATGAATTTCCTTGTTTCCACTTAGAACTTTTCAATTTTGTACTTTAATCCTTTTGCCATTCATCCTTATTAACTATTGTATTTTCTGCTGATGAAATGCCAGCTCAACTGAATTTGATGGCAAAAGCTGTGCAAAAAAAAAAAAAAAATTGCTTAGAACTGTAAAAGATGACTACCTACTAGTTAAATGGAGCCTGTATTATGCAGTTCTTGCACGCCTGAATCTCCTACAGAAGCTACAGATAGTGCAGCTTTGCATGACCAGGAGTTGAACAAAACATTTTTTAAGCAGTGCTACATAGAGCTGAATATCCTAATGCTTGTTTTTCACAGAGCAGAATTCTGATTTATAAATAGTTATTTCTCCTTTATTTTCAGATTTTAGGTACTCTTTTGCAAGCCACTGATTTTTATCAGGTAAATTTAAGTGCATGATTTGATTTGTTTTGTAGTCTATTTTTTTTTTTTTTTTTAAATAAGCCAGCAAGAGAGTTTTAACCATCCATTATTAACAGCCTTCAATAGGTGGAAAAAAGCTTTTATTTGTTTAGCTTTTCTTTATCCCTTCTGTAAATTAATACTTTATTAATGTGAAATTTGTTTGGGACTTAGGAAAATGGAAGAAAGATCTAAAACTTGTTTGATATTTTAGTGTGTGGAAAATGTTGTGTTTACATAGTCATAGAAATCCATGGAGATTATCTTCCCATCACTTTTGCTTCTAAGGTGAAGGTGAGGCAGTTTGGGAGAATACCTTTTGAGGCTACACAGCTGCTATTCATTATTATAGTTCTAGTGTTTTAATATGTATCTTATCAATTTTTTCTCCATTTGTCAGGGTTTCCCTTATGCTATCAGTAATGTCTATCAATATAGTTTTTGTAATAAGTTCAGTAAAAAGCCACAGACTGAGAATGTTTTATGTAATGTAAGTATCTGAGAATTTTCTTCCGATGGATTGTAAAACAGTAGAGGAAGGCTAAAAATGTGCATACAGCTGTGTACCCAATAACATAAACTAGATTAGAGCAGTAGAGTATGTATACTTCCTTTAGCTTTTGTATCTATCTATATATGTATAGATATTTATATAATGATTCTACAGTTATGTTTCTAATACTTTGTGCCTTTAGAAGATTTTTCAGCATGCTGTTACTACAGACAGGAAGATACAAGTTACTATAAACACAGAAATTTTTGATATACCTAATGCTTTATTCTGACCTACAAAAATCATACTGATACAGAACTATAAGCATTGAATTTTAGTATGGGAATATACAACACTACTGAGTATCTATATATAATATAGGAGTTTATAAATTATCAAATTACTTTTTCTTAGCTTTCTAAAATTATATGTTTATATATATTGTCATTAAAATATATCATACAGTAAAGCCAAAGTAAGACTTTCATAGGTGGCATAATGTGTCCCCAACAATGGAACTTATGATATTTTATTTCTCTCTATACATGTGTTTTATATGACAGAACCATTGCATATATGAAAAAGAGGTGAAGATCTAAACTATCTCTATGTAGTCTATACCCACTACAAGGCCAATGTCACTTGCATTTTAGTCTTGTGAAAAATCCCTCCAGAAAACCATTTCCTTAATCACCCTGGGCTACTCTACAATTCTACATTCTGAACTTCCCCTAATGCCCAGAGGCAGGTTGCATCTGTACCTTACACATTCTTTCTTCTTTGGGTTTTTTTGTTGGTTTATTTTTCTACATTTTAAGGTGTGTTCTTACCTGTCACATCTAACAAAAGTTCTTGCCCAAACTGTCATCATGCATCTCAGTCACTGCAGCCTTGTCCCTCCTTGTTTGGATGACTGCAAGGTTTTTAGATTGATGTTCCTCAGAAAGTAGTCGCAGAGAGGATTCTTCTGACCATTGTTTTGACCATATTGTTCTTTTTCCGTCTCTGCTCCCTCTTTCTTATTTCATCAAATGTTAATTATTTACCCTGTTTTCAAAGCCTTCATAATTTATTCCTACTCCATCTATGATTCCTCATTTAGCAAGTATAATTCAAATACATTTCAAATACTGGATGCTAATCCAGGGTGTAATATGGACGGCATGACCTGTCCCCCTACCCAGCGCACAAAAATGGCAATAGATTTTTTTATATTTTAACTGGTTTCTGCACCCTTGTCAAAGTTTAGAGAGCAATTTGACAAAACCCTTTATACTTACTGAACAGAAAGCAGGTATCTCTTTCAAAATAATTTTATTCTAAATGTGCATGAAGTAAGGACTGAGCACAGGAAGGAATTAGGCATATGCTTTCCTTATAAATCCAGAGAATCAAAGCATAGTACAATAATCTTGCCTTTGACATTTGAGCTGCTTTTACAACTTTTTAAGCTTCAGTTTCTAGCCTTCTTTTTTAATAATCTATTTTTTCCATTAGTATGAAGGCCTCATACCTGGTATTGGCATGCAAAAGCTGGAGCAAATACTTTGGTAAATTTTCAAGTCCAACTTTATTTGAATATTTTTTCTTACAACTGTGAAGAATGCACAAGTATTCCGAAAAAATGCACAATGGTGAAATGTAAAATTCTTTTGTAAAGGCAGGCTAGACTGCAACAATCAAAGGTCTGCTGATGACATTTTAGAAGCATACATGTGCTGCAGTAGTAATGAAAATGAAAACTTCCCCCTTTTTCAAGCTGACTCAAGGAAGTAATTTATAGTTCATAAGGTCTTTGGGAAAAAAAACAAAACAAAACAAAACATAACAAAAAAAAACCCTACATTGGAAAAAAATTCAATCAAAACCTGTATGTCATGAGCTAAGCATTTTTTTTTTCTATCTTTTTCTTTTTCCTTGGAAGAGGGAGAAGAAAAAATTTGCGTGCAATTTATAGGATACTAGGGATACAATATTATTTATCAAATAGGCAGATTTTACCCTAATTCCATAAACTCTACTTTGCTTAGGTTTTTGTAAATGTTATGTGATGAAATTAAAAATTACTTAGAAGATTGATCCCTTTTTTCTCCTTTCACACCCTGTCCCGCCATCACCACTTCCCCCCCCGCCCCCGCAAGGACATGCTAATAAAAATTCAAATAGTGTTATTCTTGTTCAAATTCTCAAGACAATAAATAATTTTTTCACTAGAATAACAAACATTTTGAAATTTTCTGGTGAAAAACAGAAATTCCAACAGAATGTTCTGCAAAAAGTGATCTAGTGAGAAAAGTGTCTACAAACTTAATTTTGAGGGAAAATATCCCATCTGACCTAACCAAAATCTCTAGAATATTTAGAAAGGAAGAATAATTGTCTTCATTCTTAGATTGTACCTTTCTGGGGGTTTTTTTGGTTATAGATTTTAAGGAAGTATCCAGTCAAGCTTCACTGTTCTCAGTACAAGCCTGGGCTACCACTGTAAAATCACATTAGGAACATGTCTATGTTACACGATGAAAGGAAGAGGTTCTCAGGACATGCAATACTTTTCAACAACTGAAAAAAAATTTTCCTTCTTGTGAATGAAGTGCATCCTCATTACAAAGTATTTCCACCCCGTATCCTAAAACAGTCTCTTTCTAAAGTTACCAAAATACAGAAGTTGTCAGAAGACTCTTTTATCTGTAGCTCATATTCCAGTGTATCATCAGTGAAACAGGAAGCACAGAAAAATTGTAAAACACAATGTTTTAGTGGTTTTAAATGTAATTGAAGCTACATATTCAGAGTAGGACCAGTGTGTGCATTCCTCATTACTAATTTCAGTCTTCTGCAACAAAGAACCCACATGGGGTTTTTTTTTTGGGGGGGGGTTTCTGGTGGCAGTTCAAACTGTATTTTCAGGCAGATTTATGAAGCCTGGCAGGAAAGATGGCTGGACCTTTAAAAAACAAATTTCTGAAGTAAAAATTCTAAGGCCACAAACAAAAGTGCTTGAGCAACTGAGCACTTACTGTGCACATCCATTCATTCTGCTTCTGTGAGGGTATAAAACTAGTCCTGAGAATAAAGTATGAGTCTGGAATTGAGGATTTCTGAGCTCCGTATGTGCAGCTCCTCTGATATAAAGTCTTCCAAATCACATAAGCAATTTAAAAGTCCATATCCTACCTACTTTCAAGAGGCTTTTTGATGCAATATCACTTAAGTACTAATAAAGTTTACTCTTTTCCTCTCTGTGATTTACTCCTTCATCAATAATGAGCTTATAAGAGTGCTCTTTCTCTTCCAGTCCTTTGGATATGTTTGTTTCAAGCTCTTAGTGAGAGGGATTATTTGGAGTTTTGATTACCTTGATGAAATGAGACCCAGATACAATAACAAACACAGGAACTGCAGTAGTAAATTTTAAGTACATAAACAAATGTTAAGGTTCTACATGCTCTTGGAGACTTCAGAGTACCCTGAGAAGCTAGTTGAACAGTTTCTGAAAAAAATCCTGATGTGAAAATGTGGAAGCATGAGTTCTTGCAGAATACTTGGATTTTCTTATGTGCTTATTTCAAAATGTTGAAAACAAAATTAATAAACAGCACATTTTTTCTACTTGTTTTTTTAATGTTACTGAGGCTTCTGAAAGACTAGTATCAAAGTAAGGCAATGACAGATGTACATAACAGTTTGATGAATAAAATCTGTTGCACTTTAGTAATGATCTACCAGACTCTAGTTAAGAATATTCAGCAAAAATTATTTTCAGCAATGTACTGAAGCAAAACTGGGATAACTTATTCTACATGGAATTACTGCTCAGCTATCACTGGAGCTTTTACCTTTGTGTTCATAAGGTCACTTAGTATATGCAGGAGTAAATCAGAAGTCCTTAGGATAAACAGCAATCAGTACCTCTACATCTTTAATTTCTAATCACTTCTATGTAAATGTTGGTTTATGCATCCATTTCTGCTTCATTCGGTGTGACTGTGAGCTAAATTAGTTGTAGGGTAATATAAATTCTTTTAATAGAAAGTCCACATCTCAATCTAGAGTAGACTTTACGTATCTGGTAACAGTGAATGTATCAAGATTCTTCTGTATTTTCCAAAGAATTCGAGGGTAAGATAGGAATTGACACAGATACGTTAGCTCTCTAAACAGTGCTGATCTTTCCACATAATTACCCTGAGCTTTCAGCCAGATCAGGCAAACCACAATTCTATGCAGATCACAAGGGATGGAAGGATTATTGGCCTTTCTATCCACATTCATCTTGAAACCCTGTGTTTATGAAATGTCATGAGAAAAATACTGCATTTGCTAACCATCCTTATGATTAGCTAAGCTGGGGTTTAGAGGCCAGAGAATGGCTTTCTTCCACTGCATGGCTACCACAAAATAAGCACATCTGCTGTAACCTTAAAAGCATGGATCTAGTAATGCTTTCCTAATCACCATAGACATGGCACACAGGACATTTCTCCAGTTCTTGGCTCTTGATTCCCAGTGAAGTCACCACCCACAAAGAATTGTCTGTGCAAGTCAAACTTCTGGCAGCAGGCTCAAGAGCAAAGGCTCAGACCCAAACCATAAGAGATATGTCAGCAAACAGTTTAACTTCCTTTTTGCTGTGTGGGTGACCAGAGCAACAGGAAGGTTGTTTTATTGAATCCTCATGGAAAGTAAATTCTCAATGTTTCTTTCTTGAGGAAGAAATAAAAGAGCTATAACGGAACTGCTTAGGGACAAGCCCCAAAGCAGCATTAAATGCTCAGGAAAAAATAAGTTACCTCAAAGGTAAATAAATTCATATAAAGAGTTATTCACAAGAACATCAAGTGCAGGAACACCAAATGTTGATCTAATGTTAACCCTTAAACCTTCAAGAAAAGACTGAGGATATTCTGAGATACTAGCAACATTCCAGTGGTGAAATATAAACCAAAATTCAGTACTCAGTCTACAAAACAGAGTAGATTCTTCAGTTTGCACTGATGTTTATATAAGTCCTACAATTTGTACCTGCCTGCAACAAATTCTGTTTCCAGTCTTATCAGTACTTTGGCCCTATAGGTTTTGTATTTCTTGCTTTATTCTTGAGCACTAAAAGAAGTTCATAGCAGTAAGTAATATCACAGTAATAAATGAACTAATTCTTCAGCTGATGTAAATGTTCTTATCTCCATCTGGAAGTGTAAAGCGAAAAAGCCAGCAAAACTTACAACAATATTTACTCCATAAATTGGGCAGGATTTTGTTTGTGTCTTACCAAAATTAATTACTTTGAAATAAACTTTATTTTAACTGGTTTTGTGTTAGACTTGGAGATAATGTTTTTAATGAAAAACTGGACTTAACTTTCCTTTTTAATTTTGAATGTGTTGCTAGACAGTCCTTCAGAGAGTTAAACTTTTACATGACCAAAAATCACAGAATCACACAGAATGTTAGGGATTGGAAGGGACCTCGAAAGATCATCTAGTCCAATCCCCCTGCCGGAGCAGGAACACCTAGATGAGATTACACAGGGAGGCGTCCAAGCGGGTCTTGAATATCTCCAGAGAAGGAGACTCCACAACCTCCCTGGGCAGCCTGTTCCAGTGCTCTGTCACCCTCACTGTAAAGAAGTTTCTTCTCAAGTTTAAGCAGAACCTCCTGTCTTCCAAATTGCAGCCATTGCCCCTTGTCCTATCATTGGACATCACTGAGAAGAGCCTGGCTCCATCCTCATGACATTCGTCCTTTACATATTTATAAACATTAATGAGGTCTCCCCTCAGTCTCCTCTTCTCCAAGCTAAAGAGACCCAGCCTTTCCTCATAAGGGAGATGCTCCACTCCCTTAATCATCTTGGTGGCTCTGCGCTGGACTCTCTCAAGCAGTTCCCTGTCCTTCTTGAACTGTGGGGCCCAGAACTGGACACAATATTCCAGGTGCAGCCTCACCAGGGCAGAGTAGAGGGGGAGGAGAACCTTTCTTGACCTACTAACCACACCCCTTCTAATACAGTCGAGGATGCCATTGGCCTTCCTGGCCACAAGGGCACAGTGCTGGCTCATGGTCATCCTGCTGTCCACCAGGACTCCCAGATCCCTTTCCCCTACACTGCTCTCTAATAGATCATTCCCCAACTTATACTGGAGCCTGCGTTTGTTCTTTCCCAGATGCAAGACCCTACACTTGTCCTTATTATATTTCATTAAATTTTTCCCTGCCCAACTCTCCAGCCTGTCCAGGTCTCACTGGATGGCAGCACACCGGATAAGGTGCTGGTCTGCTGAACAATTAAATAATTTAATTACGATATTGAACTGTATAAACTATTTAAAGATAGGACTTGGTCTTGATTGTTTGTGACAAATCCCAGTCCTTCAAGTACATGTTCTGTGTTTGATTGGCAGTTGTCATTTTGGAATATGCAAAGAATAAATTTTATAAAATTTCTGAAAGGATTTCCCAAATTTAAAATTCCATTTTTTTCTCATTACTCTTTTTAACATAGCTGTCTTGATGTTGAGGTTTCTTTTCTTTTATAAGACCTTTAACTAAGATAGCCATGTGTTTGGTTAATACCTGAAGGAGGGCAACATCGATGGTAGAGGTAGATTGCCTGAAGAGCTAAAAATTAAATTGAAGGTAGCACATTAAGGACAATAAGATGACCGAGGTGTAAATGCTGGCAAAATATTATTTTCTCCCATCCTGGTTAGTATTGGAAGGAGGGAAGGAAGGAAGGGAGAACGGGAGAAAGGGAGGAAATCAACAAAAATTCTGGGCATGCCAGAATTTAACTATGTCACAGTGTAAGCTGGCAGCTGCCTACACTAGAAGCATGTCCGTTCGTCAACATTTCTTCTTGTGCTGTTCATCAAGATACAGCTTTGGTGCAGGGCTGTTCTCTGGGATTTATAGTAATAACTGGTGAGTCTTCCCTTAGAGACAATGACTTACAAGAAAAGATATGTCTGAGGTCATTATTGGGACATACAAGTCTTAACAGACCTGACCTGGTTACAAACAGAATAGAGAAATTCTCTATTTTTAAGCTTCTTTTTTATCCTGATGCACTAAGCAAACAAGGTTACTGTGACTGTACTGCTATACTATTTGTCATTCCACGATTCTTTCCACCCAAATCCATATTTAGCCAGTCAGTCAATTTTGGCCAATCTTGACAAGGGAGAAAGAGATGTCCTAAACTTAATATCCCTAGAACATTTTGGAAAAAATGTTTACTATAGAATGACATGAAAATCTAATTTGCAGTCCTCTGCTCTCTCCAAAATAAAGCTTTATGAGCTCAATAGTTATGTCTTTGCCCTACATGTATTAACCAACAAATCAGCACACATTTGTCTCATGGCACCATGCTAACTCTTGTCCAGCACTATGTGTTCATGTGAGAAAGTTGAGAGTACTGTAGATAAGATCTGAAAGAAATAGGCTGAAAATGGAAGAAATCATGAGGACATGAGAAAAGTGATGTCATTGAGAATATCAATGGATGTGAATACATAGGAAGCAAGGCATTATTAAATCCACTGTTTTCAAAACATGTTTTTATTAAAATTGCTAATAATCAACACTATATACAATCTAATAGATCAAGATATTAAAATCTTCAATAAAGAGATAATTGAGAGAATAAAGAAAACACAATTTTTTATCACTTGTACTATAATTTGAAGCTGAAGAGTGTCTATATACTTTAAAAATATATTTACAAAAGTAAGTCCCAACTATTGGCTCTTAGACAAAGCCCAACATGCAGGATATTTTTCTTTGGCCTGCTCCCTTTTCAGCTGAGCAGAAGCAGGCTCAGGCTACCACCACTTCCCAGCAGCTAAATGTCTCCTCTTGTGCTTGTGCATGGAAAAACACCTGCAGACACTGCTGCTACCTGGGCCAGTGATTTTTGCTGGAAGTCCTAACATATCATCACACCCATAAGATGGGCACCCCACAGGGAGGCTCTAATTCTGTAGCTGCCAAGGTTGCAATATTTTATGATCTACTCTAAGGTCAAACCCAGGCCAAGAAATAAACATCAAGCTTTATTTTGTGTATGTGTGTGTCATAATATTGTTGTGTTATTTTCTGATCCCTTAAGATGTACTTGCAACATCTGTTTTAAAAGTGGATGTGCTCAGACTGAACACAAAAATTCTTTTAAACTAAAAGCCAGGTTTTACTGGAATCTGAATTAGAATACTATTTAAACTCAGAAAACTCATAGTGACTAGGGACAATAAGAGTAGAAATAAAAGGATTTGCTCACAGCTATCCTCTTGCTTATTTGTCCTCACAGATGTGTCCTCACTTCCCAGCTTGTGGCAGTTAACTTTCTGAGTGGCTGCAAGCTCTGCTCCTTCTCTTCTGGTACAAAGGAAGCTTCCCCTTGGCTCTGAGGACCTGCCTCTCTCTCTCCTTTCTGTTATTTCTCAGTCTTTTTAACATGACACTCAGGCTGGCAGCTCTCTGCTGTGTCTCCCTGTCCTGCTGGGCCTGATTTGCTCCTCCTTGACTCTTCTCCAGCTGCCCTTTTTTCCAGGGAAAAGAGCAACCCACTTCCTCCATCAGAAGGTTCAATGAAAGTTAATCACACTGATTAAATAAACCTAACATACAGCTGAAGTCAAACATGTAACCTATCTACATTTTGAAAGTACAGGTTGAGATTCTCAGATATTTAATACAAAAAACAAGCATTGCACGTCTTGTGATAAAATGGCAAGAGTGGCCAACATGCTGACCTTGCATTAGCCTGTCACCATTTTCATGGCTTTGTAGGTATAGTTGTTGCTCACACCATATCTTCCGTTTTAGTAGTTCAGGTCCAGTGATAACATCAGTTCTGATGGTGAGTTTTGGTTAATATCACAATATAACTAAAATATTATACTGTACAAATTTTGAAGAGTGAAAAAAAGGTATGGTAGACTACTGAGCTCTAAAACTAAGAGTACTTCCCAAGACAAGAAAAAGGACAGCAAAATTTGGCAGAAAATTTTCAGATGACAAAATGAGCAACTCTGTAAAGCATGTCATCAAGTACATCATGAAAAGCAGAATAAAACTTGGGGTTATTCTTGTTTTTCCATTAACAGATTCAAAAGAACTACTATGAGAAAACCCTTCTAGTAAAAAAAAAAAAAAAAAAATAGAAAATGTCTTACAAATGTTTAATCTTTCAAAAGATGGAAAATTGTCACATGCAAATAAGTTCAGTCTCCTTTTCTACATTACAGAGCTGTCTAACTCAAGCCATATTTGAGAACACATTTTAGAATATGTCATGCTTTGTTATAATGTCATGAATTTATTTACTATAAATGTAAAAAAGTAGTATCATATGTTATTAATTTATTTGCTATAAATGTAAAAAGTAATTGATGTGATGAGCAGTACTGTGACACATTTCTTACTCTAATTCTTTGAAAAGATTTTTGAAATTAAGTTATGTTTTATTGATTTTCAGTTAGTTGATGCGGCAGAATAAAGGCAGAGCATTGCACCAGCTTTGTAACAGACTGTCTCAAGAATAATAAAAAAGTCATCTGCTAGGAACCATGCAGAAATAACTTACACTTTTTATTCCAAATAGATGAAAAATTGCAGTGTCCTTGCATTCAGAGAAGTGGGTTAATGAAGTAAGTTTTTCAGCTTTTATAAAAGTCTTGGTCTTGTACCTTACTCTACCAACCCTGTGCCTTTGCAAAATGCAAATCTGTCACGTATTAATACAGAATGTTTGTCATGGCTCCCCGCCACCTTTTCTCAACTGTTGACGTAAGATCATCAGAAGAAAAAGAGAACATAGCAAGGATTCTTCAACCTCAGAGATTTTTGAGTGCTAACTCGGTCTGTTAGGGTTGTTAACTGGCAATATAGGTTAACTGGGTTTTTATTCTGCCTGGTGGTACACATTAAAGGAGCATAAAGGCTGCTCTGAATTGTACAACCATGGTGACTCATTGCACAACAGCATTAACATCAGGGAAATAGTTTCTGTTCTTCATCTACATATGCGTATGTACTGTATATTCCTTGGCTGCAACCAAGGAAATTGAATTTATTGAATGGATGCTGGAATGTTGTTGGAAGTTCTTCTATCATCAGCCATAGCTCATCATACAGCATTAACAATATGTGGCACACTAAAGACCATAGGAAAGATTTTGCTTTATCAAAGTGCCAAGTATAGCAGTTGAAATAAGCTGTTTCATCTTCTACTGAATTTGAGCAAACAAACCAGATTTAGAGCTATCTATTCTCCTCAGTAAAAGTTTCAAGAATGTACTTGAAGATCAAATTTCTCTTATGTCAACTAATAGAGTAGTATTAAGTGCTAAAGTCCGAAGATTTGAACACTGATGACAGAAGAGATGATTTAGCTACTCATAATAAAAATGGGGGGTTTGTTTTGTATTAGATTTAGTAAATTACTTCTGTATGCCATGATATTTTTCGAAAGCCAAACACTGACTATCAGAACTGAAGTTTTTATTTGTGAGGGAGGTGCAGGGGGAGTTTATGATCTTCCAATTAAATGTTGTGACTGAACACATGTGAATGAGGGTTTGAATTGAAATTGCATGGGAATCTTTAATTCCAGGCTTTCCTAAATCTTGACTCTGTAACCATAACAACGCTAACAGAATATGGAGCTGGGAAAGGTTGTGATGAAATTATTTTTATTGCACCTAAAGTGTCCTAGGTTCTCATAAATTATTTAAAGGTCATTTCTCTGAAGATTTCATAAATTTAACTTGTTAGCAAGAAACTAGAGAGTGAATTCCCCAAGCTTCTGTGAAATTCATCTCTAATATCAGAAGGGGAATCTGCAATTTATGCAGAGACAACATCCCAGCATTATTCTTTCCCATGGACCACATTGGCACATGTAGAAAGTATTGCAGAACATAAGCCTTTTTGGGAAGATGAGTGATTCAAATGGAGTGTAAACCACTGTCTCTGTATTATATGGAGGATAAGCAAAAGAGAAGTTTTGTGGCTTTTTTTATTTCTTTGTTTTTTTCTTGTAGAAATACATTTAAAATAAAAATGAAAAGCTGATATAATCTTAGCATGTAGTTATGCACCTAGCTTGTATAATGTTGAGAAGTGGCATTAGATGTTATTGTACAGTCTTGTCTCCTGCATAAGCAGGTAGATTTACGACTGTCTGAGGATGACAAGATGATTTAGAATCTCCAATATATACTACAATCCCCCTGCTAGGAGAAATGCCCTGTGTTGGCAAGCTGTGGTTAAAACAGACCATTTCAGCTGGTAAAAAGTCTAGACCAATGCTGGAAAGGGGCAAAGGGAAAGGAGGGAAAATAATTTTATCACTTTTTTATTATTATTTGTGCCAAATGTGTGGTTTAATACAGACAAAACACTTCCATTGCTCAAGCTTTTTAAATAATTATTTAAATTCACCTGGACATTGCAGATTCATCCATATGAAAGCTATTCAGAGGATAAACAGCAGTGAAAAGCAGATATGTGAACTGACTTTGCAATAAATATCTATTATTTCTTACATAACTAGTTATAGTGCAGATAATAAACTAGTGACTATGTGGTACTGTTACAGTCTGATTAAAGGCAATAACACCAAACAGTAAAACAAACAACCTGAAACCCCCCAAAAACCCCAAACTCACAATCTAGCAAAAACAAAGCAAAAAAGGAAGGTTTCTGAAACAATGAAAAAATAAGCTACTGTAAATATATTCACATCTTCTATTTTTTACGTTTTGCTACTGATACATAACCACATCTGTTCTATCAACAGAACTGTCATTTAAGCAAAAAGCTTTTTTCTGTGAAATAAACAGGTCTGTCTTAAAACTAGACATAATTTCTATGCTTTACTGCATTATTTCCTAATTTGACCTAAATATTAAATCAGTGCCATTTCTGAAAGCAAAAGAATTTTGCTACCAACTGTCAATACAACTGCATGATCAGGCTTCTGTCAGGTCATTTCTTAATCTGTATTCAGTCCTCTAGAAGTTGCAGCTAGGGGTTATATCTGAGACACAAACATGTAAAAAGTGTTCTTTTAGGGTTTTATGTTTCTCTGTCTCTTTCTTTCCTTGCTCTCTTTCTCTCTGTTTTTTCCCTTCAAATCAAGAAAATCAAGCCTCAGCTCCAAGTCCATGGGAAGCAGCAAAAGGGAAGGAAGGAAAGAATAGAAGAAACACAAGAGGGGCAAAGAGAGAAAGGCATGTAAGTTTGGACTAAATAAGAAGAGAAAAAATAACTGAGAAACAAGAATTGAAAACAAGATGGATAGGCAGACTGGCATAATGAACGGGTTCTTTACTGTAAGCTGATTTAAGCCAAGACCTATCTCTCCAGAGAGCTTTTTTGCTTCGCTTCAACAGTTCTGATAGTGCTGTTCTGTTACAGAATTATTGAGTAGGTTCACTTCACATTGTAAACAGTAATTTGTATTAATTCAAACTCTTAGGTTTCTTAGAGTAAGAGAAAATGGTGATAAGTCCTTTTCTAGCTAGTGAAATGCTCTCTGTACCAGGCATATCACTTGGAGCACCTGCAGCAAATCTCCAGGTGCCATCCCTGTGCTCCTAGTATCCCATCTTTTAATTCTAGTTCACAAAATTACTAATTTCCACTGTTTTATCCAAATTGAAAATGGCTAAAATTTTTTATGGACAAGGTTATTATTCTAATGGTCACTTTTTACAGCTCCAGACTCAAAAGCAGCAGGCTGAAACTCAGGACTGCATCGTAATTTTAATTCTGATCTCTACTGGTCAGTGATCAATGTTCTACTACATTGTTTCATGCTCTTTCTTTTCTGTTGCATGAATGTCTGGTGTCAGCATAAGTTAGAATCAAACAATATGCTTTCTGGTGGTTTGATCTTTAAATAAAGTTGTGTTGAAATACTAGTTTTGTCCCAGAGAAAATTTAAATCATTGGTGTTATTTTATGATAGTGGAAAATCTGTCACTAGAAAATTATTATTTAAGAAGGTGGGAAAATGTAGCATTAAAAAGAGCATAACTGTTTGAAGTGGTCAATTTCAAGTCTGATCGTCTGCTGTGAGCACATAGTTCTGCTTCATTGCTGTAGCTGAATGAATCTGTGCCATAAAATAAAGTGCACGCCACATACCAACCCTTGGTGAATTCTGCTGGAGTCTATTTCATTGAAGAGTAAAGGCACAAAAGCAAATGACACAGCAAATAATTTCTATATAGGTCTGCATTTCTTTGTGATAGGATAAAATACACTGAAAAAAGAAATCTGTCATGTACAAGACTATGACACTGGTTTGAATGAGGAAGAATTTTAATGAAGTTATAAAGTTATTTGGTTTTCAAATTGGTGTAATTCTCTGCAGAGTAACCAAAATTTGGGTTTGTTCTGAGGTTTTTAGGATAGGAACCAGACAAAAAAAGTCAGACAGTAGATCAAGCAGGTTTCAGACACTGACAGAATTTCTTTAAAATTTAAATTCAAACTCTCTGTGAAACATGAGGTTTTTGATGGTGTCAACTAATTTCAGTGACAAAATGTTTGCTCTGAAATTTTCCAGTTATCTCTATTTAAAATTACTGAAGCTGGAGATAGTATTTACCCTTCTGTCTATAATAAATGGTTTGCCTGGACCTAACAGGATTTCATTCACAATCTGCCTGAGTTAAAAAGCTCACCTTCATGTTCCTACCCTAACATCAGATGCTGCTTTTTTTCTGTTTAAACATTAATAGCAAGCATTAGGGTGCTGGTCCTCTTGCCTAGCTGTGTAACAGCTAAGTGCACCTACCTAATCTGAACTAGTCAATGTGGCACCGCTGCAACCAATGGTAAAGATCCAGATAAGGATTTCTCTCCTTATTTCACATAGTCTAAGCTTGTCTGAACTGTCTCTGGGCACCTACCTTTTCAGGTGGTTAATGTTAGAAAAATTAAGTCCCACTCTAAACTTTAGAGTTGGTCACCAGAGTTTCACTGTGTATCTATATAAAAAGCAAGAATTCAACACAGGCTGTAATTAGAACCTCTCATTGTGGCTATAAGAGCAATGAGTAATCACAGTGTGCCATGCTGGGGACCTGAGAGAAGCTGATAGCACAGCCTAGGAGCAAAGAAAACATAAAATGCATGTAGAAAATGAAGATGCCAATATAAAAATTTTCTTCCAAATTGCCATCAGTTAGGACTTTAAGCTCTGCAATCTCTAAAGAGTTTCATTCACTGTTTTAAGGAACTCTCTCCAGTACATATAATTAAGTTCTTGGCTTCTGAGACTTACTGTGGCAAGGACTCCCTCAGGTCAGTTAAGCACTATGTGACAAATAGTTTCCTTATTATTAGTTTAAGATGTATTTCCTTTCAGTTTGATTGAATGTTCTAGAGGACAGACAGCAACACACAATTTTTCCTACATTTACAATATATCATTTTGTTTACCTTCATCATATCTGCTCCCACTAATCTGTATAAATTAAATCTGATCTTTTCAATCTCTGCCATATGATTTTAATCACTGTAACCTCTAATATCTTCTATCTTACTCTTATGCATAGTGTATGCTTTTATGATACAAAGTGAGCAGTTACTTTAATTAAATAATTTATGAGGATGCCCATATCTTTTCTCAGAGTACTTACATTTCATGTAGAATTTGTTTATAGCTCATATTACTCTGCCTCATGTTCTCTTTCGTATTTGCCCGTTATAAATTTTAGCCGTTTCCAGAATAGAAGCATATACCTGTGCCCTCAGATCCAGGCCCTTTTTATCATACACAGTCACGTCATATATTTATGTTCAGAAGTTTAGGTAGTTTTCTTTTATAACCAGTTATGGGGAATTCTTGGCTTGCATATTCATCTCCACTTTGCAGTGTTACTGTGACTTTCCAGCATCTGAGGTTCTTTGGAGTACATGACATCAGGTACAGAAGATAACAGCTGACTCTTCTGAAGCAAGATACCATGCAAAATGTTGGAAGGATAAGAGTCTTGCTCTTCTGTTTGGATACTTTCTAATCATTTTCTCATAAATTTATTCATAGACAGCTTATATCCATTTGTAATTGTGCCAGTATCCTCCCTTAACCTTAAAAGCCCCTCAATACTTCTGTTGTTCATCCCCTGAAGTGTTTCTAGAGAACAGCCATATGCCTTTTGGCTCTTTTTTCACTAGACTAAACAAGCTGAACTCTTTTGGAATCCTCTTGTGAGACAGACTTTTTATTTTTCTGCTCACCTTAGTAGTATGCCTCTGACTTCACCTTTCTGAACAGGAATGACCAGAACTGTGCACAGTGTTCCAGAGAACGTCCAACTGTCTCTCCCAGTGGGTCAATATGCCCTTACCTACATGCTAGAACTTCCTATACTATGCAGATTTCCTTTTACTGGTTTGTCCTGTCATCCTGTCCCCCTGCTACCCCACCCACCTGGCTTAGATTACATAGTATTGCTAACTCACAGTCACCTGGTGATGTATCTAAATAATTTACTTTCTATTCCATCTCCACCTCATGGTTCCATGATTTTAAGAAGCAGCATACCAAAGTTTGTACATTTTTTCATTTCAGAGTTTGTTATTCTCTGGACTCCTTGCTAGCTGTGATGTTTGAATGTTTGATCTGAAGCTCTTGACATTCAAGGTTACCATCTGCTTCATCTGTCTTTCCCAAGAGTTATTTCTCCTTATCTCACATCTCCTCTGACCTTAATCACGAATGGAATAAGGTGACTTCTACTTCCAGCTACAGTCAGCAGACAATGGGTTAAATTCATCATAAGTATGAAACCTTCTGAGGCCATTCACACAGCATTCACTGTTGGAATTTTGTAGATGTTGATTCAGCAATAAGGACTAATCAGAGAGTATGATTCTTTTATTTCAGTACATTGTTAATAACACCTAGAGTGCAAACAGATAACTACATTGCTGAAGTAGAGGTCACTTTTTTCCCATAATGGAATTAAAAGTTGCTGTTTTCATCATACACATCAGTGTCTAGTGAAGTGTATTTTGCAAAACACTGGTTGCAAAGGCTAGTGAGCAGAGAAACTTCTATGCTGATATGGTAGAGAGATGTAAAATCTGTTTTCTGCAAAGAACTAAGGTGTGTGTTGATTTCCCCTGCACTGCATCCTCTATCACCACTCCTGGAGTAGTATACACTCCAATAAGTATAGCACAAGCTCCTGAGTAAGAGCAGCACTCGTGTCTAATGATCCCCCTGGAATGTATTATAAACATAGCAAATGTATTGTAAACATAGCAAGGGCAAATCTGGGTTCACACAGAAAATACTAGCTTGGTGCATTGTGACAGATTAATAAGTACAGTCTCCAAAGAACACTACAAAGTGTACAGTCATAGTCCTTATTTTAATGCACAGAAAAACAAAACTGCAATCATCCTCATACTACTTCCTTAATTTACATACTACTAATATGATGCAAACTAAATGGTCATTCTGAATGTACACATGACATAGCAAATTAGGTTTTTCTGTATGACAAATGTTTCAGATAAATATAAGAGAAGATGTATCTCACAGCAGAGAAAAAGTTTTACTTTGACAATAACTGTTGATAAGAATGAAAGAGAGAGTTCCTGCAAGTAGGAATGTACTTCCCATTGTTAATTGTTTTCTATCAGTAACTGAGTGAGCTATGTCATGGACACTTGAAGCTAAAAATATAAATTAGTGTTGTTTTTACATTTATCACATGTTGAGTGTACCTCACTCCCATCTACTTATGAAATTTCTGTGTGCAGAAGCAGCCATGATCATTGTTGTTTGTCTAGTGGCTAATTTTTCTGTTTTGTCTCCATTACTTGTTGAGCAATTCCTTTTAGACATCCTTTTAGATTTAAATTAATAAGTAAAAAAAATTCTGTAGGCATCTGCATGACCACAAAAGATAATTACCATTTCAGGGCATTTTCTTAATGTTCAGTCTACCTTTTGGTGTAAATCTTTTTAACATAAACGACTTTGACAGTTAAATTACTGAATCTGAAGAAGTGCAGAGGAGATGGCAAATGGATATTTATGATTTAATGCTCTGAATGCTTCTAGATTAACATCATGTATGATTTTATTTTTTTTTTACCTTTTATCAGGTTCAACATAAAACATGAGAGCTCTTGAAAAAAATGAAACCAATACAGTATATTGAAAAAAGCTAACAACTTTCAAACCTGAAAATACAGAACACTGCTTTATACTGAACAACCTTAGTCATTATGAAACACTAGTAATTACTGTTGTTGGTGAAAAAAATATCTAAAAAGGAAAGGAAAAAAAAACCAAACTCAGTAGATTTCCGCATTCGATTTTCCACCAAGTCTTCCTTGAAAATACAGCTTTTTGGAACTTTTTCTTTCCAAGTTAATGAGGAGCTATGTTCATGCTTGCTCTTGGTGGTTATGGGCTCGATTACCTAATGCAAAGCTCTTCTTTTGTCATTTGCCCCTACCCAAGAAACATATGTAATACTGATGCATTAGAGTGATAGTGTTTATCTGTCTTAATCTGGAGAAAATAATTGCACAAGTAAGGAATCTGATGCTAGGAGGAAAATGAATAATCAATACACATCTGTATTTATTCCGAGTTTTGCATATGTTACCTTTAATACAGCAAAAAGTTTGACATTCTGAAATGCAGCAGTGTATTAGCCAGACATGTTCTTGTAAATTAAACCTGCCCTGAATGAACATCAAAACCAACAAACATCTTGTTTCGTCAAGTATTTATTTTTCATTGTGAGTGAGATGAGCCATAACCACAGGCACAGGATGCAGCAACACAGGCAATGTTAAGTTCATTCCTCTGCATTATCAATATCTGTATTTGGAGATAATGAGCTGGAAATCCTAGAAGCAAATTTGGAGGGTTAACATTCTCCCCTTCAGGGTGACTTTCCTGTAAGAACTTGCTAATAACAGAAGACATTTTGTCAGGTGGGATAGATTAGGACGTGCACTGGGATGGAAGTATTCAAGTGCTATTCCATCTATCTTTCTCTTTTGCCCCTCCTGTTACAACTATGAGGAGCTTCCTGTCTAAATGGATTGCAATGGCTATCTCTGTTTTCCAGATAAGCTTAAGACTCATGTAAAATGTGCTGCTACTAATTAGTCAAGAAGTAATTAGTCCAAGGAAATTAATTGTACATAAGTAATGTGGAATTTCAGCTTCATGGCTCAAGAGATAAATTCAGAGCCTTTTCAGAATTGTCTGTCTTAAAAATAAAATAGCAGAAAAGGATTATTAAGGAAGCTCTTCAAAATTCACATTACACTGCTAATGAAGATTTAACATATTGCCCAGAAGACACGGTTGATCTGCTCTTTGTAAGGTCCTTCTACCCCATCAGCATTTGTGCATCCCCAACTGCTCTCATGAGAGAGGAAACTAATAGTGACTTTGAAGAAGCAACTTATCTGACTCCCAACTGAAAGTAAAGCACTGTAAGTACAGTCTATGCACAGCAGCGGGTAGGTAATTAGGAGTGTTCTCCTTCATTAACTGGACTTCAAGTGAGCCATCTCGGGTGCATACCACAGGCTGCTCTGACCTACCTGGAACTGTTAGAGTCATTAAAGTTTGCTTCAGGATTGCTTGTGTCAAGGACTGCATAGTAGAAAGCTGAAGTTTGACATAATTTCCTATAAAGGTGCCTGATATTATTACTGTTATTCACTGATACAGTTTTGCAGTAACAGCCAAAGAACCAAGTCTGGGGGTTGAGACTGTATTATTGTGATTGCAAAAGCACATGAATATGTATTCTGTGCCCTCAGTACAAATAGCTAAGAAAACCTCCTCCATGTCCTCAAAGACACTATGAACTATACCATGCTTGGTTTAGAACTTGCCTTTCTCAACTTTTTTCCTTATATTTTTATTTTATTCTGTATTGGGTTTGCGTGGCAAGGTTTTGGTAGCGGGGGGGGACATGGGGTGGCTTCTGTGAGAAGCTGCCAGAAGCTTCCCCCATGTCTGACCCAACACAGTGAATGCCAGCCAGCTCCAAGAACAGTCCCGCCACCGACCACATATTCTTTGATGAAAAGAGGGAGACTTCTATTCTTTTAACCACCCAGTCCTGCATGCATTGGACAGAGTGTAAATTCTACAGGAAATGTCACCACATGAGAATAACACAGCATTTCAGCACCCACCTCACAGTGTTGCAAAGGACTGCACAGGCAGAAAGCTGCAGAGTCAGACTCAGAGAAGTGGGTACATGTACCTCATTCCTTAAGGACAATAGGTTCTGTGTGTTGTTGTATAAGTTTTGGTTAGCTTCCAAAATAATTTGATTCATTGGTGTGGTGGGTTGACCCTGGCTAGAG
>NW_010324156.1:0-22518 GCF_000700745.2 Antrostomus carolinensis
TAAATGATAGATCTTCCTTTGGAAATGTTGGCTGCAACATTTGTTTTTGTCTCTTTTTGTTCCCAAATGGCTTCTATGAGAATATTTCTTAGTGCTTTTACATAACATATTATATTGTGTTAAATCAGATTTCTTTGAAGGGAATCCTTGCGGGGTTTTTGCAATGATAGGAAAAGAAGAAAAGAGGAAAACATATTCTTTTCTTTCTTTCCAGTTGGAAAAAGCCAACCCAAATCAACAGGGAAATGGTTTAATTTCAGACTCCTAGAGCGATGTTAGAAACGCTGGTAAGGAAGAGAAAAAAAAAAAGCATTTTAAAAGGTACAACTGATATTTCACTTTCATTTCTGAATGTTTTTCCCTATCTACTTAAATGGTGTCAACACTTTTTTTTGGTTTTAAAGGTACAAATTTAAAATATCCAGCTCAATCAAATCCATAGACTTTGTTTGCAAAGAAAAAAAACCCTTGTGTTCCTGAGAAGTGACGTGGCACAAAGGATCCAGGTGGCCACCGTTGCCTTGCTTTTTGCCAGACATAGCTGAACTCTTTTGATGAGTGCTAAGAATAACATGCAGGTAATTCTGCTCATTGCTCCGGACTTTTAAATTATATATACTATTATATAGCTATACTATAACTTGCAATTATACTATAAACTATAATTGCAAGTTAGTCAAACTAGAATTCACATAAAAGTCGTGCAAAAAAAAAAATCTGATATTAGCTGAAGAATATCTATCTTAAATACTGCCACAAAAGTCTGTAAAAGTATGCAAAGCAGTGAGCGTGGTTAAAAAGTTTACAGAAGTTTCTGGAAAATTTGGCATTTTTTTTTTTCTGAGGCCAGAATGAAAATATTTGCAGAGATACTGAGTACCCAACATCTTTACTAAAAAAAAAAAAAGCTGAGTTTGTAAAAAAGCTAAACAGCTTCTCTATGAGGGAATTACTGAGTGATAAACTTTCTTCCCCCCATTGCCTCAGTTTGGCATCTTCACTTAAATATCCCACAAGCTCAGTACTGGTCCCTAAGAAATACTCCTGGGTGGCTTTCTAGTTGGAACCATTAACAAATATTTTGAGTTCTGTAATAAATAGAAGGCCAATAACCGTATCCTGGGCTGCACCCAGAGCAGCGTGGGCAGCAGGTCGAGGGAGGGGATTCTGCCCCTCTGCTCTGCTCTCGTAAGGCCCCACCTGGAGTGCTGTGTCCAGTTCTGGAGCCCCCATCACAAGAGTGACCTGGAGCAGCTAGAACAAGTCCAGAGGAGGCCACCAGGATGATCCGAGGGCTGGAGCACCTCTGCTGTGAGGACAGGCTGAGAGAGTTGGGGCTGTTCAGCCTGGAGAAGAGAAGGCTCTGGGGAGATCTTATAGCGGCCTCCCAGTACCTGAAGGGGCTACAAGAAAGCTGGGGAGGGACTTTTCATAAGGGCAGTTAATGACAAAACAAGGGGAAATGGGTTTAAGCTGAAAGAGGGGAGGGTTAGATTAGATATTAGGAAGAAGTTCTTCACTGTGAGGGTGGTCAGACACTGTCCCAGGTTGCCCAAGGAAGTTGTAGATGCCCGCTCCCTGGAAGTGTTCAAGGCCAGGCTGGATGAGGCTTTGAGCAACCTGGTCTAGTGGAAGGTGTCCCTGCTGATGGCAGGGGGGTTGGAACTGGATGATCTTTAAGGTCCCTTCCAATCCAAACCATTCTATGATTCTATGAAATACAAATATAATCCAAATCATGGTGCAAATTATTATTATTATTTTTTTATCTAAAAGTAATTCCAAACTTCAGAGAAAGAGCTGGTGCTGTTCACAGGATAAGTCACTGGAGCCGTACATTTCAGCACCGATAAATGAAATCTCCGCTGCATTAAACAAAGACAGCAAAACACGCACAAGTCCGTTTACAAATCCAGAGAGATTTTCTCGCATAAAGGCAAAGCTGATGAGTTTTAACAGGATTAAAAACTACAAAAATACGCAATTACAACCAAGTATCACGTAAAATACAATTTAAAGTGATTCAACCTTTTTTTTAAACACTGGTGCCTATTAAAACACAGGAGCATTCATGTGGCTCTTGAATGCATCCCAGTAGAGTGTAAACTGAAAAGCCATTGCACTTCGGTGCACAATAGTCAGGAGCCAAAGCGACGTCGCGTTCTAAGCATTCATTAAATGTAGAAATATGCACTGAGGATGTAAATGTTGAATAGACTCTCAAGGAAGTGTATAATTTATATTCAAAACTAAGATTCATCATAAATACCCAGTTTCAAATCTCCTTGGACAGTGTCTCTCAACAGATTTCTAAAAACGTACATTTATGGAGTAAACAGAATTTTTAATGGCTGCTAGCAGTATGTCAGATTTGTTATGCTTATGGGAGTTGTGGTCATCAAATATTCATGCTGATGGTTCTTACGCAATGCTGACAGTTTTCTAGCTTGTGAAATAAATAACGTATGAGTGGGAATTGATGAGATAAGTAGACTGCTTTATCTGAGAAGGGTGACCAAGCTTTTTCCGTGGCAGCGGGAAGATTAAGAGTTGCATTCTCAGAGCAAGAGGGAAAATCTGAAGGTGTATTTCTTCAGATTACAAACCAGACACATCTCTTGATCTGGCCATATGTTTTCTTGTTCTTCTCACTCTAACTGTCCCTTCCAGCCCAAGGGATTTATTTGCTGGTGTTGAGGTCAAGTAGTGCAAAAATGACTCATAAGTTTCTGCCACCAGACAAGCTGAGCTGAGATACTGGATCGGTTCAGGCAGGGTCGGGGGAGGTTGATAACATATACATAACCCAGCCCCACAGTTCTTACTTAGGCAGTTTACCCTTAGTCCCATTAGGGCAAAGAAAGGATTTAACCTCTTTAAGGAATATGGGAAATGTCCATGAGAAGTTTTTGGGGTTTTTTTTTAGTTGGTTGGTTTTTTTAATGGAAAAAATGACCATTTTTTTTTTTTCCACTGCCTGGAAAAGAGAAGGCTCCAGGGAGATCTTATAGCAGCCTCCCAGTACCTGAAGGGGCTACAAGAAAGCTGGGGAAGGACTTTTCATAAGGGCAGTTAATAACAAAACAAGGGGAAATGGGTTTAAACTGAAAGAGGGGAGGCTTAGATGAGATATTAGGAAGAAGTTCTTCACTGTGAGGGTGGTCAGACACTGTCCCAGGTTGCCCAGAGAAGCTGTGGCTGCTCCTTCCTGGAAGTATTTAAGGCCAGGTTGGATGAGGCTTTGAGCAACCTGGTCTAGTGGAAGGTGTCCCTGCTGATGGCAGGGGGGTTGGAACTAGATGATCTTTAAGGTCCCTTCCAAACCAAACCATTCTATGATTCTATGGTACATCTTTAGTACATTGTCTGATTACTACTACTAAGCAGTATACTTCATTTTGATAATTTGGCATAATTGCATTTGAAAAAAGCAGGTTAACCAGTTTGCTGTACCATAAACCAAGATCAGCTCACAGGACATTTCTAGCACAGATGTTCGTCACTTTCTTAATAGGTCTTTTTTTTATATGAAAGCCATTATTGTGCAGTAGTTTCACATCCTTCATATTATCTGATCTAAGCATCTGGCCTTCAGCCCTTCAATTTTTGGAATATCTCTATAACAAGTCAAGGTAAGAAGAAGTACCTCCACAGCAATCTAGAGAAATACTGTGTGCCGAGCACATTATAAGATCAACGCCAGTGACTTAATTGCCAGTTATGGTTTTCTAGAATTAAACCACACAAATTACCTTTAATTCTTTCAGTATGATCTTCCTCGGCTGTGCAACTACACTTGCAATAATTCTGGATCTCAGGGATTTAACTTGCTAGTTTTTTTAAGTGGTAAATTACAGAATCTCCACAAAAATAGTTCAGGAAGTCCACGTACAGCATGATACGAGTTTAAGCAAAACTATATATACAATTCAAAAGCCCAGTTTTCAACCACAAGATTAAATGTTTCAGAACATAAGCTAATTCCAATGCTCTTTCCAATAAAAACAAGAGGCAAACTCATACTGAAATCAAGTAGAATTATATCCGCACTCCCAAGAACGACTTGCCTCAAACACAGATAGCAATGCAAGGGACCTTGGATGAGTCCAACTCTTTATCACAGACCTTGAAAGATAAGAATGTTAGCAAAAGGATGAAAGCTTTAAACCTCAGTGCTAGTCTCAGATTTATCATAAAGCGTGAGTAATTCAGAAACCTAATCTTGCAAATGTGACTTGAGCAGTGCTGTAGAACAGACTGAGCAATAAAAGTATAGGGTACAATCTGAATCTCTACTTTTTGTCACGTGCTTTTTTTTTCAGTGGGAACATGCAGTGTTAAAAGTTTCCATCAAAATTCCTATGCTGGAAGTTCTATTGCTACGATACAAGTAGTGTCACGGGACACACAAGAAATTCTGTGGTGTACAGCTAAGGGATGCCTTCTTGCTACAGAAATTTCTTTCTAATGCTCCAGGAATCAAAAGTTCCTTTATATCTTCAAAAAGAAGAATCTATATTCTTGCCAAAACTCTGCTGTTTTCTTCTTCTCTCTCTGAAATCTATGTGCTGTATTTTTTTAGACAAGAGGTAGCTAAAATTCGATGTTATGTCTCAGGTAAAGGCAGAGTCGTCATGCACATTGTTCCAAAATCACTTTCATTTTTAAAATTGTTCACTTACTACAGCACACTGTTACAGACATGGGGAAAATTAAAACTGCAGGCATTTACTACTCTGTCTGCTCTTCCACGTACAGATTTGTTTTAAAAAACCAAAACCTTCCCATCCATCCTTAGAAGTACTTTAGGATCTCTTGAACGTCTTTTCACCAAGTGCCAAACACAAGGGAAGCCACCAGCACAGTTTCACCATCTATGAACTCCAGCTTAGCTCTGTTCTCATTTTCTGCAGCCTTTCTGCAAATACTCCTTCATTACAGTTCCATATTCTTTTTTTTTAGCCTTCTCCACCCTGGACCAGTTGAGGTTACCCATTCTCTCTGCTTATTCTCCACCACTTCTCCTATCCACCTTTTACTCCCAGTTAGGATTTTCCTGTTGAACACCTCTTACAATACCATCTCATTACTTGCTTGTCAAATTATCTAATTACCACGTCTTCCAATTGTTCTGTGATCTTTTGTGATTCAACTTACCAAGTTCACAAATAAATAAGACTTTGTGGTTTGCAGTCATGTTACTCCCCAGATTTCTCTTTCAAACATCATTTGACACCTTCTAGCATCCCAGTATAACGCCTGTTTGGGCAACAGATGATCACTCAAGCTATAAACTCAGCCCATTTGTCATTTTTATGTTTCAGCAAGCTTAAGGGTTCTAGAGATTTTCTACTCTCCAGTTTGTCCATTTCTTTGAACATTTTTTTCTTCTGTATAGCTTTGAGTAGTACCTCTAGCCATCATCAGAAAAAAAGAAAAATAAATGCCTCTTGAGTAGATGCCTTCTCAAAGGCTCAGTGATATCCATGTTTCTGAATTAATCCTTTTAACTATCTGTAATCCAACACTTTTCCAAGTTTTGTCCTCCTGATACATTTCAAGGATTTCTTGCTATTGTTTTTCAATTTGGTGCTTCTTCCCCCAAAATATCTCTGCCATTTTTCCTTTCCATTTTAGCTCTTCTGAGTTCCTCCTTACATACCTCCTGCTGTAGTTTAATTTCTTTTTATTGTCTTAATACAGTAGAATTTCAGTTTTCCTATAGTTTGCTTGAAATAATCTTTCAGACCTTGCTTACTAGACATCTTGGAGTCCATGCTCCCTTTTCCATTCAATGATCTTCCTGCTCTCTAAGGTTCTGTTCTATGTGAGGAGTTTTAATTTTTTTTTTCTCCCTGTAAGAAGTGTCTCTGCAGGATCTAAAGGGTTTTTTAAATTTCTTTGAATAATATCTAGGTTTTTTAAAATAATCCTTTTAAAATACAGTATTGCTGGGCTAAGCCAGGTTACATTTCCTTGTCTAAAGATGTGGAACACGCTTTATGGACCAGTAGTTCTGCTGAAGCCAGACTTACACTGTATTAGCGCAATACCAAATATTTGAATGTATTATAGCTACTGTTCTGGGGGTTTTTTGTTTGTTGGGGGGTTATTTTGTTTGTTTTCTTTAAGATATCTGAGAATTCTCCATCAGTTCCTGTCTTCCACAGACTAGGCTAAGTCCATCGGATGAACTGTGGACCATTTGTCCTCGCCTTCCACTAGGAATATCTGCGCGGATAAAAGTTTAGCAGCTTCCCAACTGGCTCTTACAATGGGAATTGGTACTGGAAGGAAATTGATTCCTGGTGGGACAACAGCTGCACCTTTCTCCAGTGAGGTTTCTACTTTCTCCTTCTGTGGTTTAGGGGTTTTATATAATAACTCATGTGTGAAAATACTTGACTAGCAATAAAAAAATAACACAGTTGAGAAATCTAGCTTCTCCTGCATCTAATTCACCAGTCTGTAATTAGGGCCGTGAAAATGTGCAAAAGCAAGGAGCCAGCTTCCCAGAGTCCACCTTTTAGACCAGTGCTTAGCCTAAATGTATGGAAAATTCCTTTGCATGATCCTAGATAGTATTTTTATTTCTTTTCCTGGAAAGACTGAGCAAATTCACACAATATATTCAGCTGGTTTATCAAAGTCTACTAGAAATTCTGCAAAACCATAAAGTCAGGAGAGCAAATCTGACATAAGCTAATACAAATCTGTTAGTAACTTTTGCAGTAGTGAAACCAATTCTCTTCTCACCCAAATCAGCATCAATCAACTTATTGAACTGAAATTAATAGAATTACACAGCTGTCCAAATGGTGTTAGCAAGAGGGGGATTGGGACCAGTGTGTATTTAAAAGACCAGTGTTCCTCTCATCTCTTGAAATGGAACAGCTCAGGGGAACCCCACTTAAGCCAGCAGACCAAAACTAGAGTGAAGAGCAGAGAAGCTGTCCCATTAGCATCCTGGGGGTGAACAACAAAGAAAGGGTTGTTTCATGGCCTCTAAGGCAATGACTACTGTCTTCTTTTTCCCCACGAAGATATTGCCTTGCGTGTAGGGTCCCTCTAGAAGGGTCTTGCAGAGCTGGTACAACAGATATGAAGAGCAACATACAAATCACAGCAGCCTTTGGTGCACACTTCTGTGAAGAGCCACATAAAGTTCTAACAATCGATATTAAGGTGGGTACTGATAGTTTGCTGGCTCAGACCCTTAGAGCAAGCAGCTGGCAACCTTTGAGACCTGCAGGAAGCAAGCACAGCCAAACTAAAATAACACAAATATACAGTGATGTGCTGTAATGCTTCCCAATAAACAATCCCATTTGGTTAAGAGGAAAAAGAATACAAATAAACCAGCTGAAGCACAATAATATAAATGATTTCCAAGATGCTGAAGAGAATCTAAAAATGTTTTACTGGGAGAGGAGTGAGAGAGAACGTGTGGAAGGATGCATTTTCTTTCTTCTCCTGATGGTGAATTATATCCACTCCATCCTTTCCTTTTCTTCCTCTCTGTCTCTAAATGCAGTAGGAACAACAAGGCTTCAACACAAAGAAATAAACCTTTAATTAAGTCTATAAAAGAAATAACTTATCCATAGCACACTCACTCTCGATATGACTTCTCAGCATGATTGTTCCCTCTTCATCTGTCTCCTACCTCTATATTAATATCTTCAACTCTTCCTCTGTCTCACTTTTGTGACTCAACTCATTTCTAAACATTATGTGAAATAAATACTAGTTCAATATGTCTGAGTGTCAATTACACCACTTACTAGGTCAAGCATATATAAGCTATTGTGGCCGCTGAATGCCTTCTCTGTGTGAACGCACCACAGCCTACCTCAGATGTGCTGCTGGTTTTCCATCTTTCTTCCCCCTCTGCCCATGGTTTACTTGTTAATTTTTTTTTCTCTTTTCTGCTGTTTTATGTGCTGGCTGAATATTGTTTCTAGAAAATTTCTCTAGAAGATGATTATCAGAAAGCCAGTTCATAGAATCATAGAATTGTTTTGGTTGGAAAAGACCTTTAACATTGAGTCCAATCATCAAGTTCCATATGTACCAGTTTCCAGACAAAGAATACAAGATGGAGAACAACCATTATATCCCACATGACCTGTGTTTCCAGATGAATTTCAATAGATTAAGAAAATAGAAAGCATAATTTTTAGGTTTTCACTTATGGCAACTCTTTTTAATGGAAATAGATCAAAACAGAGTTAATAATAGAATTATAGAATGGTTTGGGTTGGAAGGGACCTTAAAGATCATCTAGTTCCAGCCCCCCCTGCCATCAGCAGGGACACCTTCCACTAGACCAGGTTGCTCAAAGCCTCATCCAGCCTGGCCTTGAACACTTCCAGGGAGGAGCAGCCACAGCTTCTCTGGGCAACCTGGGATGCTGTCTCACCACCCTTACAGGAAAGAATTTCTTCATTATTACAGCCCATGGAGGTAAAATGGGTGTAGCCACTGAAGTCACAAGCAGTATTTCTGATTTCTATGGATTGATTCTCCAAAGTGCTGAGCACAAAGCTTCTGCAATCTTGAAACAAGTTATGCAGATGCTTAAACACAATCCTACGGCTGGTCTCATGAAGGTCAAAGTTGTTAGAGGAGAGGGACTGAGGGAGCAACCTGAGTCCTCCAGTTCCTCCCTGGGGTTTGGTGGAGGGAGAGATTCTGCCTGACCCACATGGCAGCGGCCAGTTTCCCACCTGCTCCACAAATGGGGAACAAACTCTCTTTCTGATAACGACAGGGAAGGTGGTCTCTTCTCCCACCCTTTCCTCTAAACCTTCTCCCTGAAACAAGTGACAACCTGCCATCCCAGGGAAACGAGCGAGACATCTGCCTGTAGCAATATCATCTCGAATTGCGAATTAATCAAATCTCAGAAGTTGAGCTTAGGTGTTACAGGCTTCTCTGGGGAGCTCAAATTTACCTGAAAGAATTCAAAGAGTTTTAAACAAAATTATAGCTACAATTTAGCAAAGGAAATGTGTATAGCTAAGTTTCTTATTGCTGGAGTGCTGTAAAATTGAAGTGAATTTTCAATCTGATTAATTCATTCAGAATGATTCCTGTTGAGTAATTATCTTCAATAAGGATCTGTCAATACAGTTTCAAGCTATTGTCATTTTATACCAAATATAAATCAGACAGTATAATGAATTCAAGTACACCTAAACTCAATCTCAGATGAAATTCTTGCACGACAATCAAGTGAAATAATCGCTCCAAGAAGATAAAAACAAAAGAACTTCATATGATAACAGTAAAACAACTTCTTTCTGGATCAAGACTGCATGGATGATTTTGCAAAATCATCTGGGATGTGTATCCCAGGAAAGTTCAATCTAATAAAGCTTTCAAGATGGTTTGCAGGGAAAGAAAGAGCTTTTATGTTGACTGGTGTAAAATAGCATAGCGTTAAAATAGATAAAATTACATCTCTCTAAACCAGGTGAAGACTTGGCATAGAAACGTTGATTTAAGCATTAGTTTGCCAAGGTATTTAGATAAAGTCTATGTGGCCAGAAATGCTGACAGGGCATTAATGCTGCTTAAGGGGTTAATTTAACAAAACTAATCATTTCTGAGACATGGAGAGAACCTTTTAAATATGTTTTGTTTAGGGCATCAGCAGCTGATGCCTGGCCTGATACATCTGGGCAAGGAAGTTTCAGTTCAGCAGCTTTTCTGACTAGACCTGGTATTAGGAAAACAGGACTATGCTGGATCAGAGATTAGATGTCACCTCTCATCCATCTAAATGGGCACCTGAGTATTTTTTCCAAGAAGAAAATTTTTCTGTCCTACTTAATAGTTTACAGGGAATTGACACAAAACAGCAACAAAAATAGAGCTGTAACTTCAGCCTGTCCCTGCATCTCTGGAGACCAACCTCTTGTGAGTGGTTGCAGGGACTTTACTCTAAGGCAGGTTGGTACATTGAGGCTTGACTGACCCACTCGAGTTCAGAGAGTGAATCTGAGTGGGGACAAGAGCCTTGGTCCTGTGTCACATCTTTCCTTGGGACATACATCACACCCTCCGTACCATCCTCTGAGGCCAGCGTGCAGCACATCACAGCACAACACAACCGTCAGGGTGTTATTTGAATAATTTTTTAAGTGCTAAAAGTCGAAAATATTTTTAAGGAGAAAGACCCTGTGCTTCTAAGTCCACACACTGTTATTCAGCTGTTTTTGTTCTTCCTTTCTCTAACTCTTTGTCTGAATTCTTCTCAAAGGCAAGCTGCCCATGAATATTTTAAAAGTTTGCCTTAATCTGTAATAGTCAGATTTCTCCTGCACAGCAACAACTCAACAACTTTTGTATCTTAATAGAAAACTAAGCTAAATTCCATTGCTTTTATACACATATAGTTAATAAAGAGAAAATCCAAAGGTAGGTAGAGAAAGAGGGGCAGGTTTAAAGGTTCTTCCTTTACAAGCACAGCAGCAAATTGAAGTGTCCATCATCCAAAGCAGAAAATCCAGCAGTCTCAAGCAGTGCCATACCAGAGATCAGAAACCAGCATTCAATATTCAATCTCATAATACAGAATAAAAGTTACAAAGAGAGTCCTTTCCTGATGCTAAGGAAGGGGGACTGGTGACAATGGAGTCTGGAAAGCCAAATGGCTGTTGAAGTGCATTTGTTTTCTCTTGTTTTCCAAGTTATTATTAACTGTTCTGTTTTAAAATCCTCCACAAAGTGTGGTCTTCTCCTGTGACACTAAAGGTCACACACATAAACTGTGAACGTGCATATGACAGGAGGAGTGTCTGCCTAGTGAATAAAGCTCATCTACTCAGGTGGATCTATTAACAAAGTGTTTCTAAAAGAACTTTGAGTAGGCTTATCAATCCTAAATGGGAGATTGGTGCTGCAGGATGCTGGGACCTCTCAGCCTCCAAGTATGTTCTTGGCAATGTCCAGGGCAGCTGGGTTAGATCTCTGCTCACACTGTATTTGGGGATCTTTGAGGTGGATGCCAACAAAACCCTTAAGAAACAAACAAGTGTTTTGTGCGATTCTGCATGGACACATGCTGGTGGGTTAGCTCCTCAACGCTTTACACCTGACATTAAGATTTAATTATGCTGCAACTTGCAATTATCTCTCTTCCTGGCTGCTTTAAATCCTTCCTTTCTGGTTGCTGTAAATCCCTGCTTTACCTTACAGTTCTCCTTGGCTTCAGTTGCCCTATTATTAGTGACAGACTTACTCGTGCAGTAAATAAGCTCAGACAGGACTGCAGCGCTATTCTTGTGCTTACCCCTTGCCTGACCAGGGACCAGCAAAAGTTACATACATCTAAGTACCCGGTAAAGCTGGTTACCAACAATTCAAAGTCAGGTATCACCTGTAGAACATCATTTACTCAGGCTTGTACCATAGAATCACAGACTGGTTTGAGTTGGAAGGGACCTTAAAGGTCATCCAGTTCCAATCCCCCTGCCATGAGCAGGGACACCTTCCACTAGACCAGGTTGCTCAAAGCCTCATCCAGCCTGGCCTTGAACACTTCCAGGGAGGGGGAAGCCACAGCTTCTCTAAGCCAGTGTCTGACCACCCTCACAGGAAAGAATTTCTCCCTAATATCATCTCAATCTCCCCTCTTCCAGTTTAAAGCCATTTCCCCTTGTTCTGTCAGTACCTGCCCTTGTCAAAAGTCCCTCCCCAGCCTTCCTGTAGCCCCTTCAGGTACTGGAAGACTACTAGAACATCTCCCTAGGCCATGATAAAACATCTCCCAACAGAGACAAAAGCAATTATATTTTGAGATATTGTAACATTATCCACTGCAAGACAGTGGAGCAAATACTGATTAAACCCTATTTTCTTGCTGGCATTGTGACATTTGATATTTTAGGATAGGGTCATTAGAATTGCCATTTTGCTGCTTCTTTAACTTTGCATCACACTGAGCATTACTCATCACAGTTTTTCCTGTACCCAGACAGAGCAATCTCGGAAGATCTTTTCCTCTGAAGCAGTTATGTGACCACCTCTGTATATGAATACACAGATTCTTTTATGCTTTTGCAGACTGCAATCTAAGGCAGTACTTTTATAACCATAGGAGAGTGAAACAATGAAATTCCATTAACTTCTAGTTGGGCAACAAAGGAAGTTACACTCCATGTTACCTTTAATCTGTTTTGATGAAACAGAAATCTGCAGTTGTATTGGCATTCAATAGTTCAAAGGCAGGAAGAAAAAAAGTTCTTGAAATTAATTTTCTTGATGTAAGTTTTGGAGCTGGCTGAACAGCATGAAAAAAAAAAAAGCGCCAAATAAATTATGTAACAAAATGGAGAATATTTGCTGAATAATGTATGATCTGATCAGGACACTTATTTTTTGGGAAAGCAGAAGCAATCTAGTGAAAGAAATTACTTCAGTATAATAATAATAAACAGAACCAGAGCAATGTGAGGTAAACTGGCCACAATTAGGACCTTTCCTTTCTCAGAAATTTGGTTTAAATCAGTACCGTGACCTGGGAGCAATATGAGCATTTATAAAAGCCCACACCATAGGGGCTGTCACTCTGCCACTCCTAATGCCCAACCACGGGGCTGGACTCAAGCTAGGCTTGGCCACACCAGCACTGTGGTCCCTCATGACCGTTTCTTCATCAGCAGATCCCATTTTAGTAGGTGCAATCACAGAATGGTTTGGGTTGGAAGGGACCTTTCAAGGTCATCTAGTCCAGCTCCCCTGCAGTGAGCAGGCACATCTTAAACTTGATGAGGTTTCTCAGAGCCCCATCCAACCTGACCTTGAATATTTCCAGGGATGGGGCTTCTACCATCTCTCTGGGCAACCTGTGCCAGGGTTTTATCACCCTCATCAGAAAAGATTTCCTTATATCTAGTAAAAATCTACCCTCCTTTAGTTTAAAACTGTTACCCCTTGTCCTATTGCTACATGCCCTGCTAAAAAGTCTGTCCCCATCTTTCTTACAGCCCCCCTTTAAGTACTGAAAGGTCGCATTAATGTCTCCCTGGAGCTTTCTCTTCTCCAGGCTGAACAGCCCCAACTCTCTCAGCCTGTCCTCATAGGAGAGGTGCTCCAGCCCTTGGATCATCCCTGTGGCCTCCTCTGGACCTGCTCCAACAGGTCCATGTCTTTCTTGTGCTGCAGATCCTATCTTCTCTCCTACTCCTTCCCATCCTTTAAACCTTGCACAAAGCAGAACTGCCTCTCCCCATTTGCACAGGGGTTTAGAGCATTTGGCCACCATCTGTGACACCTGCACTGTCCCTGGAGACCCAAGTGAACATCGCCCAGAAGCCACAGCCACCAGCCTAGAAGTGATGGTGTGACCACTGGGGTCTTTCTGCCTTCCAATCTGAAGCCTGAATACTGAGATATTAACTGGAATATTGACTACACACCCATTTTTCTCCAGGAAAAATGAATACACTTGCACAGTGTAGGCCAGCAAACAACTACCCCACGCAATGTGGGATCCTGCCCCATAATCACTGTTCTGGCAGCTTGGTAGGCAGAATAAATTCCCTTTCTGTTTATAATCTACCTTCATTTCTCCTACGAAGCTCAAGAGTGGGAAAGGCATGCAAGGAGCTTGGATTTGGGTTGTTTTCTGAACACAGCTGGGTTATTTAAGGTTCACACAGCCCTCCTTGGGCAGAGCTGGCAGCAGAATCAAGCCAGAAATCACAGTCCAGCACTGTAGTGCTTGGGTCAGGTGCTACCCTGACCCAAGAATCACTTCTCCAGAAAGTAGAGAGCAGAAGGTAAATTGTATTGCCATTTGCAACAGCTTCTCTGAAAAAGAAACTGCTTTGGAGGTTACAAGAAGGTTGTCCTCTGAAGCTGGAGCAAAACTAGCACATTCAGAAGACAGACAAGTGAGACTATTACAGTACTGTCTGGCAATCCCCAAGCAATGATCTCACCCGACTTGCATCATGAGAGCAAACATCTATCTTCTTCAGCCTCAGGGTCAGACAGATGGGTTGCACTGAAGAGGCTGAAGGACTGTGATCAATAACTGGGAAAGACTCCCCATCCTCTTCAGGACCCATCACAACAGTTAAGGACACAAGGGTTGCTGAGGCCACTGGGTGCCTATCTGAAACATAGCACTTCAGGGAGATGGTTTAGTGGGCATGGTGGTGATGAGCTGACAGTTGGACTGGATGATCCTAGAGGTCTTTTCCAACCTCAATGATTCTGCAATATCCCCCAGCGCTGGAGTCTACCCCCAAAGTTACCAGTCACTATCTCACTTCTCTACAACCTGTGCTCAAACCTGGCAGAGAAGTTGAGAGCTTTCAGGAGCAGGTGATTTCTCCACCAAGCCCTCCCTGGTGGGGTGTCCCACTGGCTCAGGGGCAGCCAGCTCAGGTGTACCTTGCCTAGAGCCTCCTGTGTGATGGCAAAGGAACCCTCCCAGACTAAGCTACATAAGGGCACAATTAAGTACACTGATTTTTTTTTTTTTTACTAGAGAGCAACTTCCTTTAGTGAGGTCCACTTTCCTGTCCCTACAACTTCACTTCACTTCTCACCTCTATAGCAAGCTCAGTTCTGCCAGGTTTTATAAGCCCTTGACTAAAGAGCAGGCTCAGCCACTGGATCACGGTCTCTGCAGAAGGAAACATAATATCCCACAGTGTGATGATGTGTTTTGGGCAAAGCCAGCTCACTGAGGAGAGCTGAAGAGGTAAGAGCTCATGGACAGACCTGCTAACGTGCTTTAAAATAAGACAAATGCAACAGGAAGCCTCTGGTCCACGTTCACCAGATGGTCTCACACTTGCCAGTATCTTCTGCTGGTTCCACCAGGGTAACCACAGAGCTTTCCTCTCCTCCCCCATCCCATCTCATCCGTGGAAAAACAGCTGCCACCTTCCAACACATCCCCAGAGCTCAGCATCCTGCGAGGCTCTGGGCCACGATGCAAGTTGGTGACAGCCCCTGGTGACAAAACTCAGCGCTGAAGTAGGGCAGGATGTCTCAATAGCCGTGGTGGTGGTTGTTTGCACAGATGTTCCCACACTGGGCATGTTCTTCCACTGTTGGCTGCTGCAGGTGCACAACAGGTTGGAGTCAGCCTCTCCGACTTCTCACGTTGATACACGTGTTAAGTTCATTATCGTATTTGCAGCGCTTCTTCAGAATAACTGAGATGTGAATGTTTGAGCTGTGTCAACAGCACATGCTGTTAGACCTCCGAGGAAATTAAGGCTCTGAAATGATTGCAAATGGAAAACCTTTTTTTTTTTTTTTTGCCTTTTAATTAGTAATCCAACCAACCATTTAATAGAGAGCAAAATAATCAGAGAGAGGTGAAGGCAAGGTATGTAAACTAGATTTCTGCTTGACTGGACGTGCTTTCTTAGGGTGCAATGGGTAACACTCGTATGCATTAATAAAACAGTGCCTACCTGAAACACATGGGAAAAGCCAGGGTAAAAATGTCATTGGTGGTTTTTCCAAGGATGCTTTTCATATTGCTATTTGCTTCCAGTTGTCCCTCAAAGGCCAGCTTTGATCCCACTAGAAACCTAAGATTTCTATGTTAGTTTGAGAGGATGAAGAGTATCTTTTCTGATAGACATTTCCGCTCCTATTACTGAGGTTTGAAATCTTCATTAAGAGCCATTAAATCTCAAGGAATCATTAAACTGTTTCTTGGCAGATGAGGTCTGAGCCAGTAGGGCTTCTCAGCTCCACTTATTTACAAAACCCACTGAAAGTCCAATCCTGAAAGGTGCTTTAAGATCTGCATATCTTTCTGAGCAATATTCCACATTATATGGTAGTCAATACATATCACCCTAACGTCCTTCTCACTTTAAGAAAGAGGCTTTTCAAGTCCACACATCTGTATCTACAAATCTGCACTCTTCCTTTACACTTAGATTTTGTTCATTTATTATTTTATTTTCCTTTTTTTTTTAGCTAACCCAGCAGGAGGTAATTTTCCTGAAGATTTTACCTAATGGTGAGGTCTAATCTTCATCAGCTCCTCCACATTGGGTTTTGTAGGGTTTTTTTATAGTTCTGCTTGCCAAATAAGCTCATTGTTAGAAGAGATACACCTTGGGCATTAGCCATATGTGGAGGGAGAGAGAGCTGGCATGTCCCTGGTGCTTTACCTTCTCAACATAAGCCTGGTGTTGGTGTCACCCTCTGCTGGGTCCCAGCCTCCTGGGTTTCCCTTCCTTCTCCTCTGCAGGGAGAGGTCTCCCAGCCATGGCAATGCTATCTGCACCTGCACCTTGCCAGCTGTGGAGACACCAAACAGCTTCACCATGTCCTATGCCAAATTTGGACCTTCCCATGACCTGCCACGTCTTGCAGATCGGACACCACCTGCTTTAACTTTACCCGTTCCAACAGCCTCTGGTAGAGGCTTTTTTTCCCTGTTCAGTATTCCCTCTTTCCCAGTGCTCAGGAGGGAGGAGACTCCTCTACACACTGTCAGAGATGACACATAGGAGGGTGACATTCAGAGACAGTCAGCAGAGAATTAGCACTCAGGCTTGTCTGGCAAAATGCATGTTTTAAAGCAACCAAGAAAAAAGGAGGAGGATAAAGTGCACTGCTTTATACCCTGGTGTGCTTTGGGGCAGACATCTGTAACTGGCCCAACGTTACCAGAATCATTCCAGTTCACAACATAAGAAAGCAAAGCTTCTCCCTTCCAAATTCATCATGATCTCCAGGAAAGGAAGATTACAAATGCTGGATGTACGGTGGAAATTAAAACATAAATCTGCCATGGAGAGCACGCTATTCAAACAGAGCGTTAGTCACAGCCCCACGCTCTCCAATAGCCCCACCGCTGCTATTTATAACACCGCAAGCGTCCCTGGAGCTACAGAAAGTCCAAACACCACCGGGACGAGGATTTTCCCACCGGTGAGAACAGAGAACCTGTTTGTGTGTCAGTGATGACTCAGCAGCAGCTGGGGTTCCTCCATCACCAGGGCAGAGCCATGGTGGGACAGAGACCTTCTGTGACCAAAGAGGACATTTCGCAAAGTCAAAGGTTAGTCAGCTTAGGTTGCCCAAGGAAGCTGTAGATGCCCCCTACCTGGAAATGTTTAAGGCCAGGTTGGATGAGGCTTTGAGCAACCTGGTCTAGCGGAAGGTGTCCCTGCTGATGGCAGGGGGGTTGGAACTGGATGATCTTTAGGGTCCCTTCCAATCCAAACCATTCTATGATTCTATGAAACGTGTCGTATGTAGACTTTTGCAGAGTGGTTTTAGGCTGAGCCCTAGAAAGTAATCCAGGTCATTCAGGGGGATTTTCAATTAAAATATTGGTTATGGGAAAGCTTGTGAATAGAACCATGTCCAGAAAACTATTTCTGCTCTGTTTGATGCTCAGTCATCTGCTGTCTGTATCTCTGATGGGAGCTTTTAAAGGTCTGCCCCTTTCTCTAAGAGGAATTTTGGCTCTCTTCACCCTGAGGTCGCATGTCCTTGATTTTTTCCTAAACAAAATAATATCCTGTGGCTTTGCCAAGAATTTTGTTTGGGCATTTTGAATTTACCATTTCACTTGCTCTAGTCAAGGAGTTTCTATGCAAACTCTGACGCAAGTCTCAACCTTTTAGCAGCAACAGTAACACCCTCAATGCTGGAGATATTTAATAAGCAAAACGTCCTTCTCTGGTGGGGGGGGAGGAGGCATAGCAGTGTATTAAGTTTAGCCCTTTTAAGAAAGTCTTCTAATTCTCTTCCTCTTGGATCACAGAGATACACCTCTGAACTCTATTTTCTTTCTAACATGGGTAGAAGATATCCAACACTTGAGAACAAGAAGCCTTATCTGGCTGAGCTCTTCAACTACCGTCTCTTGGACAGTTTCAGCTGTTGTAGAAAATAGGGTTAATGGTGTTGTACAGCTATGACTACGTGACTATTTCTTTTTCCCCTCCTCCCCTTCTGGAACCCAAAGTCAGGATTTTATTTTGTACACAGAGGTTTTGTTTTAAATGAAGATTGTATCTAAGGGGAAATGAAATTCCTGCTCCAGACTTTATGTCAAATGAAAAAATGGAATTTTGCAAATCTTTACTCTTTGAGAGCACCTAGACAGCACAGAACCTCATCACCACATGTCAGAGTAGATATGTAGCTACACCTGTCTGCCAGGAACAGCAATTTAGGAAACTGAATCACCAGCTGCAGAAACCACAGCCTCCAGCTCTTGCCCCTTGGGGCTAAGTGCAGTAAAGGGAAAAAGGCAAATATCACATTTCCCTGCCAGTAAAGCTCCCGGCCACCCAGAAGGCTATTCAGCTCAGGAAGAAGCAAGCAGTTTTTTCTGCAACTCCTACAACATCTTGTCCCAAGCCTATTCAGACACCCACAGGGCCTCTATAGGCAACTAACACACTCTGTGGCGGCTGTTCTTCTGCATTTTAGAATGAAGTTAAGAGGTCTCACAACAGTGCCCGTGGTGACAGGCTCTACAGAAACCAAACATAAGAGGTAACGCTTGTCCTGAGGAACACTTGAGTCTAAATAAAGAAAAGAGGAACCTGGTTTGGTGAGGAAACGTGCCCAGGACAACTCAGCCCAGCAGCCAAAGAGCAGTCAGACCAGACACGGATGGAGTAGGGGCAGCATAAAGTGTAGCTGTGTATTCCGTGGCTTTCTTTGGCATGGGCTCTTCCTCCGACGCATTATATGGGTATTTGCCAGCTTTTCTGATCTTGACCCAAGCCTGGCCTAAAGCTTATCATCCTCTACACAGAGGGTCTGTCTGATGGACAGCAGCCCTCACCCTGGCAGTGAGGGGCTCCCCAGAAGACAGACCCACTTCAAGTTCTTGCTGCAAATCAGGCAGATGGGGAATTTTAACATTGATCATCCCCAGCGATGCCCGAGCTACAGGGCTGCTGGTTCAACATTTGTTTTAAGGTTCAGTGTTTCCAGTTGGAGCTGTTCTACTCTGTGCAAATAACTAAGTGTGAACAGATCTGGTTTGGTCACTCTCATGAAGCTTCAGGCAGAATAGGACTAGAAAAGGGGTTTTATGAAGGCAGTCGTGATCCACGTCACACCCTAAGGAGAAGTTGCAAGTTTCCTCTACACTGAAAGAAGGAACTGAAGTTGGAAGACCAAACCCTGGTCAACCTGTCTCGCTCCAGCCACAGAGTGGAACGGAAACAAATGCGATTAAGGGAGGAAATGACAAGGTCAGCATAATGTCACATCAGTAGAGCTGGCCTGGAGGCCTTAGAAGCCAGGTCTGCCCTTCTGGGATGAAGATGGGAGAAGACTGAATGGGACAATGAAGAAAGACAGAAAATATCTGCTCACTCCACTTGATCTCAGCTCAGCAGGGAGTCTGAAAAACTCCTTGTGTGCTCTGAATGTGCACATCTATCAGCATCCATAACCTCACTTGAGGAAAACATTCTTAGATATCCAAGACCTGAGCAAATTTTTCAGGGCTGCAGGGCAAATCAAACGCACTGACAAGGGGTAACACAGACCTTTGAAAACTACTCCCTGACACACCCCAATCTAACATAACCTGTCTCCTTGCAGATCTGTGTCTTGATGATTTCAAGCTCCCAGGGAAGCTTTTCCTGTGGTTGGGACATTTATAAAGACTCTCTCATGTTGGTGCTCGAGCAGTTAACACTATACATGATCATGTTGCAGACGCTGCCTGAACTGGCACACACATCTTGTCTTTTTATTTTACAGAGACTTTAATTTTCACATGACTGATGGAATTTCATGATGTTTTAGACCTTTTCCCTTTTGAAAAGTGTGTTTGAAAATGACCAAATGATTTAAAAATTGAGATGTCTGAGCCAGGCAGTCAATATAACTGCATAAGTGTTGCTTCCTTAGGAAAACTATGCTAGAAAATAATAAAATTCAAGTAGCTGCTTTTCTGTTCTCTTAGTTCTCTAGTTGTAGCAAACTAGTTTGCCAGTAGGACTGGAAAACATTTTGTTCACAGAAGTCACTCAGACTATAAGGGCAAGATCGCAGAGATTCAAGGTCTGTCTCAATTTACAGGTGCTGAAATCAATCCTTCATTTAGCAAAACCTTCCCTTGCTTGCCTGCTTTTTTAAGTAATGAAAATTCTGTTGACTGTTTTCACAGGTCTGTTGAAAAATAGATACAAATTCATGCAAGACTGAGCACCTTCTCTTCAAAATACTCTCTTCTCAAGAAAAAAATAAAAGCAAGAAAAGTGTTGGTTGGCAGTGTTCATCAGCCTATATAGCTGGGGTGAGCAAAACCACCTCACTTACAGACTGACACTGTTGTGAAAGAGAGGAAGATGATAAGGCAATGGAGAGGGCTGTGTTCCATACCAACCATCTAATACCCAGAAGAGGTGGACCTGCTTCCTCTGAAGAAGCCTCAGACAAACATGAGCTGCCACAGAAGCACCTGAGACTGGGACTATATTGACTTTTCAGGGGACCAGCATTGCAGGGCTGGACAACCTAGATGGCATTTTCCACACCACCTACAGCCTTATCACTGCTCAGAACCATCCTTCTAAGTGAGGAGATGCACAGACCTCGCTGGCATGAGGGACATGGCTGCACGTCCAGCACACCCCAAGCTAATGCCAGCCTCTCTCCCCAAGGGCTGGGAGCACAGACATTTGGGAGGAGGTGGAAGAGGAGGAGGAGGAGGAAGGCAGTGTCAGTGGCATGTCTCACACCATGTGTAGCAGCAACCACAGCAGCTGAGAAGGCTCCCATGCCAGAAAACTGGATTGCAGATAACCATGAGATGTTTCTCCCACGTACTGTGGGTCTACAATGCAACGTGTGGGTAGGTTATGTGCCTTGGAAGGTGCCTTCTCCTTTGGCCAAACCCAGGCCATTAGCCCATCATTTCAACCAGTACCCAGCTTTGCCTTAAGAATCAACACGGGGTTTGAGAAGTGCCTCTGTCATCCTCTGTGTAAATAGGAGACACAGTGCAAGCTGCATCATGTTTAACTGAAAGACAGGAATAGCTTCTACAGATTTATTGTTGACTGTGTACACACTAACATGAAAATACATTTCTAAAAGCCTGAACGCATGTTTGCTCAGGCTGTATTCTTAAACTGATAAAATGCATCTGTTCTGAAGAGCTATTACAGCTTATCACAGAAACTTGGACCTAATTTACTGCCAGCAAAAAAAGCTTTTTTAAAGACTCTCTTTCTTTTTCAGAGGCTGTAATGTAAAAAAAAAAAAAAATAAAAAGGAGAAAAAAAAGATAATTCACATTATGAATATATTTAAACACTGCTGAAAAGATGATTTGTCCTGAATAAAAGGCAATATTAATCCAGGGTGATGGTTAGTAGAAAACATAGCCAAGATTGGCAATACAAACTTTAGTGACTGGGAGTGTTTCAAGTCTTGCCTGATGAGACTTATACAGCCAAAGTGGTCTACAGCCTGCTGAAAACCATCGCTCCTTAAATCACCTCCCTTTTGAGTCCTCAAAACCACCTACCAGATGCTTGAGAAACCTGGACCCATTGATCTTCCCCTCTAACAGGAAACTTGGACCCATTGATTTTCCCCTCCAATGGCCTCTTCACCCTTCTTTGTGGTTTTGGGAGTGTATCCACCAGAGACAGGCAAAACTTCTTGCTCCTCAGACATTTTAAAATAAAATTAAATAAAAACCAGAGGGGTGCAAATCACAGAATGGTGGGGGTTGGAAGGGACCTCAGGAGATCATCCAGTCCAACCCCCCTGCCAAACCAGGTCCCCTCCACCAGGTTCCCCCGGAAAAAAAGGGTGGGTTTGGAACATCTTCAGAGATGGAGCCTCCACAGCCTCTCTGGGCAGCCTGTCCCAGGGCTCCGGCACCCTCACAGTGAAGAAGTTTTTCCTTAAGTTTGTCTGGAACTTCTGGTGTTTCAGTTTGTGCCCATTGCCCCTTGTCCTGTCACTTGGCACCACCAAAAAGAGCCCGGCCCCATCCATTTGGCCCCCACATTTCAGATATTTATGGACATCGATCAGATACCCTCTCAGTCTTCTGTTCTCCAGGCTGAAGAGTCCCAGCTCTCTCAGCCTCTCCTTGTAAAGCAGATGCTCCAGGCCTCTCATCATCTTTGTGGCCCTACCAAACATATACTAGCTGACTGTGGCCATAAGCTGAGGATAGGTGCACTGATGGACATATCTGAGCCCTCCTCTACCTCAGGGTTGAGAAGGTAAGGCCATGCCTTAGGGGAAGGTTAAGAGGAACAGCTTATGAAAGGAGCCCAAGGGGTTGGTAGGGTCTGCATGATCAGTCTCATCTCGCCCTGCAAGAGGTCCATACGCAACAGCAGATGGTGCCTCAGCCTATCTGTGCTCTGTGGTGCTTGCCCAGGCTCCTCCTCATCCTTCCCAGGTTTCTATAACTTCCTCACACATTCCCCACTCCAGCCCTTGGCTCTTTTGTTTTCCTTCTGCCTTTGGATACCAGGGTTCAGCAGTGAGCAGGTGCTGGGGAAAGGCAGCGTGAAA
>NW_010324156.1:22538-25357 GCF_000700745.2 Antrostomus carolinensis
CATTCCTGAGCAGCACATGCTTCTCCTGAGCAAACCATGTCCAGGCAGCTGGCTGCCAAGCTGTGCTTCCTAGGGAGCAGCTCCTTTTACTCCTGCACCAAGGACTTTCTCCAGGACAAGCACCTTTTTGCAGCAGCTTTGCCAAATTTGGCCAGGGTGGGCTGTGCTTGCCTGCTACAGCTGGCATTTGGTCACTTGCCCAGGTCTTCTTCTCAGGTCCTCTCCCAGCACTCATGCCATGAGCCTTAAGGCAGCCCCTGGTGCTGTGAGGGACCATCTTCCTTCTCCCAAAGAGAAGGGCTGAGAGTGAATAATAAAATGTCCAGTCTCTATCCCATGACACCAGGGCCATACCCAGCCTCCCTGATGATCTCAGGGGTTTCCAGGCAGCTTTTTGCAGCCCTGTCTTAGACACTGGTCCTTGTTTGCACACAGAAATGGACTAAATGATGGAGTCACAATCCCTGGAGGTATTTAAGAGGTGGGTAGATGAAGTGCTCAGAGATATGGTTTAGTAGTGAACAGGTACAGTTGGACTTGATCTCAAATGCCTTTTCCAACCAAACGATTCTACAATTCCACTTGCCCTTGCACCACATACACTTGGTGACCAGAACCTTCTTCCTTTCAAACAGTCCCCTACCAAAGGCACACCGGGTGGCAGGACAGCATGGCCTGGCGTGCATGTGGCCACCAGGACTGCAAGAGCTCTGCCAGCATCTCCTTAGCAATCAAGAGAGGCTGGACAGGGCCACCCCCTCTCTCCAAACCTACTTTCAGAGCATCCAACAGCCTGCTCCCTGCCCACACATCTGCTCAGCAAAGCAACCACCCTGCTACAGCCAATCTAAGACCTGGCAGGGCAAGAGTATTTGGCTTGGCTACACTTTTTTTTTTTTCTCCCATTTCTGTGTAGCCCCATTAAGTGATCCCTAACATCTACTGCTCAAACTACACATCCATGTTACTTTGTTTACTCGCTGAGATCCCACCTGAAGTACTGTGTCCAGCTCTGGAGTCCTCAGTACAAGAAAGATATGGGTCTGCTGGAGTGGGTCCAGAGGAGGGACACAAAAATGATCAGGGGGATGGAACACCTTTGCAATGAGGACAGGCTGAGACAGTTGGGGTTGCTCAGCCTGGAGAAGAAAAGGTTCCAGTGAGACCTTACTGCAGCCTTTCAATACTTGAAGAGGGCCTAGATGAAAGATGGAGACAAACTTTTTAGTGGGGCCTGTAGCAATAGGACAAGGGGTGATGGTTTTAAACTGAAGGAGGGTAGATTTAAACTCGATATAAGGAAGAAATTTTTTACAGTGAGGGTGGAGAAACCCTGGCACAGGTTGCCCAGAGAGGTGGTAGAAGCCCCATCCCTAGAAACATTCAAGGTCAGGTTGGACAGGGCTCTGAGCAACCTGCTCTAGTGAAGATGTCCCTGCTCACTGCAGGGGGGTTGGACGAGATGACCTTGAAAAGTTCCTTCCAACCCAAACCATTCTGTGAAAACCCCACGTTGCTCTGACACCCCTGCTCAATGTCCCTGGCAGATGCACTCTTGCACAAGGCTATTCTGCTGACACTAGTGGATGAGCATCACCAGCCAAGCAAGAGTCAAAGGAACGTATCAGGTTAGCAGCACCTTAGATGAGTATAAAGAAGGAAATGGAAAAACACGTAGGTAACTCCACCCCCCAAAAAGGATCAAGTTCACTGACAGGTTTTGCAATTTTAAGATGACAAATGCCCTTGTGTTATTACTTGAACAACTCGGCCCGATTCTCTTCCTCCTTCTGAGCAGAGCTCAGACTTTCCTGGAGACCTCTCTGCAGCCACAGGTAAATACTTTTTTTTTTTTTTTTTTTTAAGTGTTACTGGAATTACTTTGCATGCACTCAGGTGTTGATATAAAAAAGCCACCAAAACCTACTGAAGCATTCAGTACCAGGTAACTAGCAAAAGCTGGGGACAACGTTGTTAAGTGTTTCACAAATGCCACTGTGGAACATGCTCCTCAAGATACTGACTCTTTCTGTTCACCTGCCATTAGAAAAGGGCCTGCTCAGCCCAACTTCCACAAATCAGGTGTTTTGTGCAGTAACATTGCATTATTCACTGCAAAGGAGAGTGGAAAAAACAAAACAAACCAACCATATTTCATGGCTTAAATGAAAGACCTTGCTTCAAATATTCCTGCAGTCATTTTCTGTCTTATTTCTGTTATGCTTCCAAATAACAGACATTCATTTGGGAAACGCAAGCAAAAGGATGTTGAAAAGCTATTGATCTGCCAGGTGGAAAAAAAAAAATAAATCTACATTTCATTTCCCAGAGAAATAAAACATCAACAGAGAAGCTTTATATTTTGTTTTGAGCTTGGGAAAGCATACATCATTCCTTCAATAAAATACTGGAATCATAAGATTGTTTTATAACAAGAACGATCACAAAGACGATTAGTTCTTTGAATTTCGTTTTGAAGCCTGCACATCTGTTGTATGCCACACTTATACACATAATCACTTGTGAATACAGTTTTGGGTCATGTTCACAGTACTGATTACAACTAGAGAAGAAAAAAAATCTGCTAGCAATGCTGACACCCATCCCAATGGAAAAAGCATCTCTAAAATGTCTGCTCACGTGCCATGGAAGATGCCAAATGACAGTACTTCCTTTTCCATTAGCCACTCCACAACATTGTTCCCTCTTGCCACATCTTATACTGCCCCCATTAGAAGACAAAGAGGCCACCAAACTCCCTGCCATTCTTAAATGGCAGGTTAAAAATCCCAAAAATTTATTTTCTTCATTTTTTTTCA
>NW_010324156.1:25395-49972 GCF_000700745.2 Antrostomus carolinensis
GGTGGTGCTGTTCTAGACTTCTGCGAAAACACTTTGCAAAACTGTGAGAACCAAGAATTCTCTAGTTTTTCTGGGGTTTCAACATTTCAACCTGGCTTCAAATATCTTATCCTTGGTTTACTCTGCCACTTCTCTCCTAAATAAAGTGCCTCCCTCATATTGTCTGGCAAAGACTGCTCTAGTACCTCCTGTTCAGCAGCAAAGACAGAAGTTGATACCAGCAGATACCTGTTAATTACCTCCCTCAGCCATTGCTCCTATCAGACATAAGGGGGCTGACCACACCTTTCTCCAACTTAATGAACACTGCGTGCATTTCAAAGGTCAGAGAAAACCTAGGCAGCCAGAACCTACATTGAAACAGAGCTTTTTGAAAAAAGTCAAGATCGACCATATCCTGGGCTGCATCAAGAGAAGCATAGGCAGCAGGTTGAGGGAGGGGATTCTGCCCCTCTACTCCACTCCCGTAAGGCCCCACCTGGAATACTGCGTCCAGTTCTGGAGCCCCCAACACAAGAGAGACCTGGAGGAGCTAGAACGAGTCCAGAGGAGGTCACCAGGATGATCCAAGGGCTGGAGCAGATCTCCTATGAGGACAGGCTGGTTGGGGCTGTTCAGCCTGGAGAAGACTCCGGGGAGATCTTATAGCGGCCTCCCAGTACCTGAAGGGGCTACAAGAAAGCTGGGGAGGGACTTTTCATAAGGGCAGTTAATGACAAAACAAGGGGAAATGGGTTTAAGCTGAAAGAGGAGAGGTTTAGATTAGGTATTAGGAAGAAGTTCTTCCCTGTGAGGGTGGTCAGACACTGGCCCAGGTTGCCCAGAGAAGCTGTGGCTGCTCCTCCCTGGGAGTGTTCAAGGCCAGGTTGGATGAGGCTTTGAGCAACCTGGTCTAGTGGAAGGTGTCCCTGCTGATGGCAGGGGGGTTGGAACTGGATGATCTTTAAGGTCCCTTCCAACCCAAACCATTCTACGATTCTATGTTTTTCCTGTAGTTGCTCCAGAGCGGGTGAAATTGTAGCGAAAGGCCAGCTTCTAGAGGAATGAAGTGGATTCTGGCGTGCTTTCCCCTTTTGTGTTCCAAGCTTTGGGTTGGAAAAGGCTGCATTGAGGGTGGGGTTTTTTTGTCAGTTTAGTTGTGCTGCTAGACATGTATTTAATCTTTAGCCCTGATATTCCCGTTACGAGAAGTTGCAGCCAGAGTTAGGGAGACATTTACCCAACAGGGAAAGCTCACACACCCAATTACTACAGCATGGTCTAAAACAAAAGGAGTTCACTTTTCGTTACCCCGAGGCATTGAAAAGGCTCTGCCATTCTTTGCTTTGTTATTATTCTCTCTCTGGAAACTGGCGCCCACCGTTTTTTAAGGAAGACATGGACTCCTTGCAAGCTTTCAGTGAAAACACTGGAGGTGGACCACATCAACACAGCTGAGATAGGAAGGGACCTGTGGAGAACATCTAGTCAAACACCACTGTTCAAGTAGGGTCACCTAGATGTATTTACCCATGGTCACGTCTAGAAAACCTCTGAGTATTTCTAAAGATGGAGATTATGCCCTTAAAAGCATTGTTTTCCTCATGTAAATGCCTGAAGTGCTTTATTTTACCCAAACCATCCTTCCACAAGAAATGAATCCCATAGATGATGGATAAGTCCTAGTGCAAGGGAAGATCAAGCAATCCTGCAGGTATTGCACAGTTGAGGTGGGTTTTCATTTCTGCCATGACACCAACCAATCTTTTCACGGCTTACATGAGAAATGAACAATCCCACTTTCTCTTCCTCTTCCCTTTATCTTTTTGCCCCTTCACACACCCACACTTTGCCTGGGGCACTGGGCCTTCAAAGGGGATTACCAAGACTGAAAGATCCTTTTGCTGATTTTAAATTGAAGCTTACTAACTTTTGGACTTTGCTGATTTGTGGTGGTAACAAACTTTGCAGAGAGTAGTCCCTTGCGTAGGAAGCTTTCTTCATGGTATGCACAGCAATGTACTTTTGGAAGCTAGCACAGATTCCCCAGAACTTCCTTATCTTCCTGTTATCTGCAGTAATATCCCTGCTCCAGCACCAGTTGAAATAATTAGGAGCCATCTCTCTGGGCTTCAACAGGCTGAGAATGAAACCTCCAATTTGCTGACTTTTTGAGAAACAGACTTTTTGTGAAAACATACCACAAAAAAGTGTTATTCAAGAAGGTGGCCAGGGCACCAGGAGGTTGAAATGGCAAGTTTCTCTTGCAGGACTGAAGTCCTCTGCTCTCACCTCTGGTAGCAATGAGATCTAGTATTGTGCCACTGCAGTGCTGGCACTTTTTAAACAATCTTGTCCTGTATTACAGGTTTATCCCAGTTGTTACCATACTTAATTCTGCATTAGGAAGGTGCTGTGACTTTAACAGTCCAAATAAATGAGCTAATAATAACTGTACTTGCTCAGGTTGATAATTGAAAACTTATTAACAAAAAAAAAAGCATGATCCATTTGGCTTCTGTCAGCTTATACTTTTTTTTTGTATCTCACATTGAATAATCAATTTGATTTCATTTTTATTTACAGTTAAACTTCACTGGTGGATTTAATTGCAAAGGCTGAAGCAGGGAGGGGACAGAGCCCTGTATGAAAACCAGCTATTGACATTGGAATCTTTTTTTAAAAAGGAGAGACATTTTCTGCATTTCTTTGCCTATCATTGCCTAATTTGTGGCAAATCACGAACACATTCCTACAGATGAAGAGGATGACAGTGTCAGAAGACTCTCATTGTTCTGGAGGTCACAGGAAGTCAATATCAATGGGAGGATCCAGGGTCCCCCTGCAAAAAACATTTCTAGTGTTTTTAGGATTTGGCCTTAACAGAAATCTAGGGTGAAATTTAATTTGACAAAACTAGTTCAAATTAATATTTTAGCAAAAATATTGCATATCTATTGCTATGTCAGGTTGTTTTCAGGCTTTTTCCACAAACACAAATTGCATCAAGATATGAAATTCTCAGTTAACTGTGCAGTCTATTGTGTAAGTGATCCAAGTCCAAAAACACAGCATTACTCTTGTCCTTAACCCTATAAAAGTCTGAATTCACATGTTTCAAATTAGCTCGTACCCTAGATGGGCTTGAGCTGTGATCCCATATGAAATATCCCTCCTACCTGATGCCACCCAGCCAAGGGGCATGAGTGAACAAGATGACAGCCACGTATGTGTGGTAAAAAAAAGAAGGGAATGGCAGTGAGGGGCAGGTGGGGAATTTGCCTCTGCTGGGAGCAAACACTATCTACAAGAAAATCTCAGGGATGCTGAAACGCTTTGCTCCAAGGAAAGGCCAGGACATCAAGAGAAGTGTGGCCAGCAGGTTGAGGGAGGTGACTCTGCGTGTCTACTCTGCTCTTGTGAGACTCCACCTGCAGTGCTACATCCAGTTCTGAGGTCCCCAACACAACATACTGGAGTGAGTCCAGAGGAGGCCACGAGAATGATCTGAGGGCTGGAGCACCTCTCCTATGGGGACAGGCTGAGAGTTGGGGCTGTTCAGCCTGGAGAAGAGAAGGCTCCAGGGAGATCTTATAGTGGCCTCCCAGTACCTGAAGGGGCTACAAGAAAGCTGGGGAGGGACTTTTGATAAGGGCAGGTAGTGATAGAACAAGGAGAAATGGCTTTAAACTGGAAGAGGGGAGATTGAGATGATATTAGGAAGAAATTCTTTCCTGTGAGGGTGGTGAGACACTGGCCCAGGTTGCCCAGAGAAGCTGTGGCTGCTCCTCCCTGGAAGTGTTGAAGGCCAGGTTGGATGAAGCTTTGAGCAACCTGGTCTAGTGGAAGGTGTCCCTGCTCATGGCAGGGGGGTTGGAACAAGATGATCTTTAAGGTGCCTTCCAACCATAACCATTTCATGATTCTGTGATCCCAGGGCAGGGCACCAGTCAGCCAGACTCTATTAAAACACAGCTTGACTCATTTGAACAACGCTATGCTAAAAAAACCACACCTTCTAACCCAACCCACCCGTGCCTTTGGTGCAGCACCATACTGTTTCCATCTTTTCCCTGAGGACTTGCATAGCCCTTTCATAGTCACACTCTCTCCACCATTCACTGCTTAATTGATTTGGCTTTGTGTGCTGATGAAGTCCTGCATTTTACTGGGTCTCACCTACCCACTCACTTTGATTTCTTTAATCAGGCCATCGCTTTGCTCTGATTCAGTGAGCCAGCTTCTAATTCCTAATTCCACTTGATTAACCATCAGCATTATATAGTTAAGGCTGTTTGTTCTACTCCTGTAGGTTCAAGACGCCAATGGCATTTTTACTGGCTCTGCTTACCTCACCAGGCTGCAGTCGAGAAGAGGTGCAAGACACAAGCAGACCAAATAGGTTGTAGTGACACAGCTCCTAGGAAGCAGCTCTGCATCCTAACAGCAGATATCAGCTTCTGATGCCTTAACTTTGAAGGAAGATGGCTTCCCTATAAATGTTACGCAGTAAAAACTCAGTTGTACATCAATGGTTACTGCTGAAAAATTAAAAGCTGTAGATCTTGGAATCAAACTCAGAAATGAATAAACTATATAGAGGAAATTCTATCATGTATTCCTTCAAACCCATCTCTTCCTCTCTTTGCAGATTGTCCACCAGCATACCCCAACTTTTAGATGTATGAATTGCCCAACATAATTCATCAAATATCTTAATCTACGTGAGAAAAAAAATTATGCATATAATTTTATGAGCAGCCTCCACAAGCATTTAATATTCAAAATTCAAACTGTGGTTATTAGTCTTGATTGAACACACAAATCAGCCAGTGTCTTGCTGTATTTGAATGATTAACTCCATTTTTTGGTGAAAAAAAATCATTGATGTTTATGATTAACTCAGAATCTGCTTTTTTGGGACTACTCTGACACTTGATTGTTTTTTTGCCAACCCCCCCCCCACACCCCCTCCCTTTTTTTTTTTTTTCAAAGCACTTTCACCAGTAAACCCATTCGCAGAAAGTAAACAGAAGAGGTGAATATGTTCCAGGAGATTCTTGCAGAAATTTAGAATTTACTTTTACAATTTTCCTGCTCTGATCCCTGATTTTTCAGATGAATAATGGATTCATGCTGATGAGCAGTGGACAATCTACTGACATCACAAGTCAAAGTAGTTTAAAACTATTTTCTTCTTCCTGCTCTGCCTTTCTTGCCTAGGATCAGATCAATGGATGTGACAGATGACGGACCAAGGGTCTCCCATTTAACTATTTTCAGAGGAACATCTTGAAAGTTTCCTTTCACCTTCTTAAGATGAAAAGTCCTTTTGAACTCCATTGTCACTTCAGCACCAGTAATGAGACCAAAATGAAGAGTTTCTTACTTCCCTCCCTTCAGTGTACACCTGGAAGAATATCAGAGGTTATCCAATATTCCAAATAGCTGCCACGTTTCCTCTCATGGCAGATATTCTCTTCATCCTTGGACACTGCTGCCCTTTACTACAGTTATAAACCCAGAGCCAAGGAAGAAAGTAGAACAACAACAAAAAAACAGGATATTTACTAGCAATGTTTGTAATCAACTGTATTATATTGCTACAGCAAAATACATAAATCACCTACTCCTGAGAGACAACTGAAGCAATAAGTATCCAGTAAAAGAAAGACCACCATGGGAAGAGCACAAACAAGTTCCCTTGGAAAACAGCCTGCCAGCAAAACCAGAGAAGCCCAAAGTCATGTCAAGACATCAAGTTTCACTGACATTTTGTTTTGGAAATAACCTCAAAAAGTAAATGTTGTCAATACCAAAAAGAAATCTGTTAGTAGTATTTACAGTTCCAGTGTGCTAAAATTAAGGTGTTTAATTTCAAAACCACCTTTGCTTCAGTTTTCAGTTGATCAGGTACAATCAGTCAATAGGTACAATCTCTACCAATACCCTCAAGAAAAAAAAGAGTGGGATGGAAAAATTTGAGTTACTCTGAAACAAGCTGTGAGGAAGAAGATTTGGGGTCATTTTTATTATTGTAATTATTTTTGGTCAAGAACAGTGCAGTTTGAAGATATTATTTTAAATCAGCATGAAATCACACCTAGAAAAAAAATTCAGAAGTGATGGTGAAAGGGCATCTCTATCCTGCACCCAGCTCCTGGTGTGACAGCAAGGGGAGTGTTGTTCAGGTGCTGCACATGTCCAAGCCCTTTCCTTCACCTGGCAGGGAAAGTCTAAGAATCTTTTGGGTCTTGCACCTTCTGCCCAAGGAGGAAGGAGAAGCTCAACCTCCTACCACCAGTGATGGAACACGCTCAGGGCAGGGACTTTCATGGCAGGAAGCTCAAGAGGGAAGAAAGGGCAGCAGGAAAGTTGGTGGGTATGTGGGAGAGGGAAGGGCAAACAGAGCAGCTGCTTCTGTGGATAGGACAAAGGTGTTTTACCAAGGTTTCTGCAGGGGGGGGGGGAATCCCCAGCAGCTATTTATTACCATTTCTGACTGGAAAAAAAAAAAGAGGACTTGGGGAAATTCAGCACATGAGTAAATGGCACTGAGAAATGCCCAACTCTCCATCTCCCAAGATGAGGAAACTAACCAAAGCCTGCTTCTTCTCCTCAAAGCAGCTGCATCACACACACACACTTTTTTCTATGCATCTTTTCATGTGCCCAGGAAGAAGACAGGGTGAGGGGAACAATTCCGTTTACAGAGCTATAAAGCCAGGATTTGTTTCCTGAGAAGAGTGAGGCAAGGTCAGATAAGGTACAAGCTGGCAGAGCTGTGCCTGTTTACGCTGCAGGGTATTTTTGGCAGCTCGGAGGGGGAATCCCAGTTTCAAAGTGAGCCTTGTCCTACAAACAGGAGCTGTCTTACAACAAGGAGCCCATCTCACAGGCACTTGTAGGGAAGGGGGAGTCACACCACTTCCCAGGAAAGAGAGATGCCTCCAAAACTCATGGAGGTGGGAGGAGAAGAAGGGGGGTCCACTCCATCTTGAGACTTCCTAACAAACACAGAGTCATTTCATACACCAAGCGACCAGATGGCAAAGTTCAAGTGTTGTGCTGGCCCGTTTCAGGGGAAAAAAACCCAAAAAAACAACCCAAGAGAAAACTGGCAGAGCAGAAGGAGAGCACCACGTGAGCACGCACGCCCACTCACCAAAACACAGCTGGCTGGAGATATTTTTAGAGCCGCTTTGACAAGGTCCCTTTAAATTTCCCTGGCTTTTGTCAGTTTGTATCACAGAGCTAACCTTGTTTAAACAGAACACGTTATTTTTGGCCCCTGAATCACAGGACTCTCTCCAAAGCCTTTTCATACAAACCATCGAGAGATCTCCGTTCTCACCACACCGGATTATTGCTGAAAAACCCCTTAATCACCAGGTACGGTGATTGGCTTCAAAGATTTGTAAATTAGGAGTAAGCTATCAAATAGCTTCCCAGGGATTGTAAACCAAGCAAATCCCATTGCTCTTAATGAGGGCTTACACTGCTAAATAATAATATCTTTTCTATACATGCACATGTATATATACACACACAGCATATAGTGCCTTTCAGGAGAAGGCTGATGGAGCACCCAGCTGATTTACCCTCATAGAAGAGCCATGTGGAGTTTCCTCAGCAGAGCATCCTCCCTAAACCTAACTGGCAGGCAAGCGGGGAGGTCTCACCGGGACCCCTCGCTGGGATTGTCCTCCGGGAGCCAGCGCCCTGGGAGCAGTGGCAGTAATTGCTCGGCTGCGGTTTGAAGGCAGATGCTGGTAGAGAAGCTGTGGGAGTGTTACGAGGGAGGGTGAAGCACCAGGGGACTTTTAAGTGTTGCAGAAGAAAAAAAAAAAAATAAATAACAAGAAAAAAAAAGGGAAGACGGTTTGTTTTTCAGCTGTATTCCCAAAGACCTCTGTAAATACGTACGTCTTGTACCCAACTGCTGTCAGTGGTGACAAGGAGCTTCCTTGGCTCCTCCATGGTGGGAGGAGGAACATCCCCAAGCTCAGTGTCTACGTAGGAACGTGGTTCCCCAGCCAGGCTGGGCAGTGGGCAGCCCTTCTCCTGCCCCACAGCCAGGACCTGAGTCATGGGGGCTGACCGCAGCCTGCGCAACACTTGGAGAAAGCAAAACAAAAACAAACCACACGCACCCCACCGCTCCATCCCGGAGTTCACCGCCCTGATGATGGATTTACAAGATGATTTGCAGCTGTCACACAAAACCAACGACCTTTGAAAGCTTCAGCCCCTTCACAGTGCCAAGGGGAAGGCAAGGGAAAGGCAAAGCTTTGAGGAGTGCAGAGCTCTGGGAAACCCAGTCCTCCCACTGAACCGTCCCAGTTGTTACTGGCTTTCCTCAGCTTGTGCATATTAAAAAAAAATCGCTATTTTAGAATGGCAGGAATAACCAAATCATGACATATGTGTGAAAATGAAAGGAATGCAATTTTTTTTTTTAATTGGATCTGGAGATTCTCTTCTGCTCTAAATAAAAAAATAGAGAAGCAAAAGCAAAAAAAAAAGGATATAGCTTGCATTTCCCAGGTTGAAATAAAATAACACGTTTGCTCTTTTGCACTGGGGATTTCCAAGCTCTTCCTTCCTCTGCGAGGACCAGCCCCTCGACACTGCCGGTCTCCCCGGCACAGCTGGAGCCTGCGGCAGGGCCCGGGCAAAGGGCAGGGCACAAGCGGGCTGTCTCCAAAATAGACTCAGCTGTGGCAACATTTCCTCCTCACCGCCCTTTACATGACAAGTCAGGAGCCTTGCCCAATCCTGTCTAGCTCGATTTTTCTTAACTGAGGCGAGCTGTACTGCAGTTTGTCTGAAAAGGGTAAAGAAAAAGTGGTGGGGAGGGATGTGACAGAGCCCAAAAAATCAAGAAGGTTGGGAGGGATGAGAAGTAGGATTAAAACAGCAACAATCATTCCCAGAATAAAAATGGTAACTCCCAAGAAATGGTGCCGAGGAGAGGAGAAAGAGAGGAGAGGAGAGGAGAAAGAGAGGAGAGGAGAGGAGAAAGAGAGGAGAGGAGAGGAGAAAGAGAGGAGAGGAGAGGAGAAAGAGAGGAGAGGAGAAAAAAACCAGAAGAGAAAGAGAGGAGAGGAGAAAGAGAGGAGAGGAGAAAGAGAGGAGAGGAGAAAGAGAGGAGAGGAGAAAGAGAGGAGAGGAGAAAGAGAGGAGAGGAGAAAGAGAGGAGAGGAGAAAGAGAGGAGAGGAGAAAGAGAGGAGAGGAGAAAACATGGCAGCAACAGTCATTGCCTTCACAGCCCTGTGGAGTAGGTACTGAAGACCATACCCCAGCAACATACCCAAGCACAGCTCCTCTCTGCATGCATTTCAACCTGACACCATCATTTGAGCAACCCAAATTCAACCATCCCAGAAGAGCCTGAGAAGAGAGTCAGCACCTCAGCAATACCTGGGGGTTGGAAGCTCAGGACAGGATGGCATCACTCCACAGAGGATGTGGACAGGTGGAGGTTGCAGGTGAGACACCAGTTCTGCTGCATGCAGGTCATGGACTTGCTTTGGACTTTGCTTGGACTCCCCACCACAAAAGGTGGGCAAATAAATGCCTTCCAGGCTGGGAGGGGAGCCTGTAACAAGTACTCAAGCAGGGCTCAAAGCTACAGTAGGAAGAGGTGCACAAACACCAGGTCAGGTGGCTGTTTCCTCTCCCTGAGCAAAGATTTTCATCTTGTTTATTCCCCAGTGACACTTTCTAAAGCAGTCTTGGCCCACTCCAGAATTTTCTTTGCAAGACATATCAACATCTGGGACTTGTGGATAACATATCCACTTAAAAAAAAAAAAAAAAAATCAACATATAATTACCACTGTAGATTAACAGGGAACATATCCTCTCCAAAATAAACATCTTGGGCCAGTGAGCTTCAAGTGACTTTCAAACAAAGCTTACCAAACAAAACCAATGTGAAAAAACATGCCTACTTTCTGCTTCCTTCCACCGCTACAGAAATCAAACAGGTTTGTCCCCAACAGAAGATTCCACCAGAAGTGGAGGAGAGATAGGATTACATCAAGAGAACAAAGGCTCCTTCATTAGGGGAGGAAGAAAAAAGTATTTAAGAGAGAGGGAGAGTTTGATTACCATTAGCTGCTATTTCACCTTGACAGTTGAGCAACAACAAGAGGAGAAATCAGTTAGTTTTGCCATTGAGGGCACACAAACCTTAGCAGGTCCCAGGGAGTAGCACCAGGAGAGCTTCCCCATGAGGTCCCAGGGAATAGCATCAGGAGAGCTTCCCCATGAGGTCCCTGGGACAAAACCACTGTGAGTGAGAGAGGGAATTAACACCTTAACGCAGAGCAAGCCTCTCTGCAGGCAGCTGCTACGATCCCTTGACCTTATCACTGTCTACAACTACCTGAAAGGAGGTTGTAGCGAGGTGGGTATTTGACTCTTCTGCCAAGTACCAAGTGATGGCACAAGAGGAAATGGCCCCAGGTTGCACGAGGGGAGTTTTAGATTGGATATCAGGAAAAATTTCTTCACTGAAAGGGTCATCAGGCAATGGAATGGGCTGCCTGGAGAGGTGGTTGAGTCACCATCCCTGGAGGTGTTTAAAGACAGGTAGATGAGATGCTCAGAGACATGGTTTAGTAGTGGACAGGTACTGCTGGACTGGATGATCTCGAAGACCTTTTCCAACCAAACAATTCTGTGATTTTTGGGAGCAGATCAGATGATAGGACAATTCAATGGCTTGCATAGCTGTCCTTTACACCATAGGACATCCCTAAGGAGCTCGGATCCTTTCCCTCCAACATTTCACTTGAATTTAAACTTGTTGTGCTATGCCTCTATTCCTTCAGAGGAGGCAATCAGTATCGGAAACTTCTCCTTCCCATCCCCCAAAAAACTAACTGGGAGGAAAATGCACAAGACAAGAAGGAGGAGGTCTGCTACTGATCTCCCACAACTTTTTGATAAAATAGCTGACACCAGTGGTGGGCAGACACCCAACCACAGAGGACACATCATACAACAGTGGAGGTGATCTGTAAAATCAGTCTTCTCCGTGGCTTCCTTGAAGCCTGCCATTGCTGCAGGAATTGTGTGACGCCAAAAAGCAGAGCTACCAGAGGAAGGGCGAGACGTTGCACCGCTTCCATTTAACCAGCATAAAGCATCAGTATTTGTTAAGAGCTGTCAAACCCAACAGTTACCCACTTCAGATAAAACTGTGTTTGCTGACCACACGTGCACATGGTTAGATGAACTCTGGCCACTGAAACTTTGACAGTGGGAAAAGAAAAAGAGGTATTTAGGGGCCAGAGGTGGGAAACAAAAGATAAAACTTAAGAAATCTCCTTTTTCAGTAGCTCTGAGGCTGAGGAGTGATCTCAACGCCCACACTGCCAACTCAGGGCATTGCAGACCTGTTCCACCCCCTTGGGCAGCCCCAGGAGTTTCCTTTAACAGGTGGCAGCAATGGGGCATGGTGTGCTAGAGGTGAACTGGAGATCTTGGCCCAAGCCCAGCCCCAGTCCAACATCTTCTGGGGATGGCCCCGCTCCTGGCCACAGCTGAAGCGCAACCCAAAGCATCCCCAAGGAAGGGGATGGAGTAGGAAGAAATGAATGTGTTTGGCTGAGTGTAGAGACTATGGCAGCCCAGGTGGGGGAAAAAAGGGTGAGGGTTAGGTGACAAAGACTGGTTTTCCATGAGGCTTGTATATCACCCCTGGAGAAGTATGCAGCTTTGTGCAAACAAGAGCACATTCAATCAATGTATCTCCCCAACTAGAAGAGTCATGTGGTCTCAGCAAGGACTTACAGTCAGTTCTGTACAAATCTGCTGGGGCAGCAGAAACTCAACAGGGGCAGCTGCAGCCCCAGTTCTCATGCTTCTCCACTCATTCTGTGTGCCTTCACCTTAGTTTAAACCACTTGCTGAAGTCACCTATGGCCTTGGGTTTGGGGATGAGGCCGATAGATGCATGCTTTGTAATTTTCATTAATGTTTAAGACCAGACCTACCAGTTAGAGGTACAGATACTAAGCAACACATTGGAAATACACTGGCCTTACTCAAGCTTTCAATTCACTCTGCTTTAGCTAGAGGCTTAATCACAGAACAAGTAACCTACATGTTAAATGTGACTTCTGACTAAGGAGTGGTTAATGCCATGGTCTCATACAGAAGTCCAATCCAGAGGGACCTCCCATTCCATCATAGCATTGTTGGGATAGAAATGAAACAATCCATGTAAGGTCATTCAGCATGTCACCACAATAATTTTATATAGAGAGAGCATGAGCAGTATAGCCTCCTTTAAGGAAACATGGAAAAGGTAACAAGGTCACTCTGAACTGCTGCTCTGGACATAGCTACCTCCTTGCACAGGTGATCTTCTACATTTGAAAAGAAAACAGTTTAGAAAAAAATTTGTACTCCAGCTTCCTGGAGACAGTTTGCCATTTCCTTTTTCCATTCCCTTATGCTGCTTTCCCCTTTGTCTCCTACTTTCTTCCTGTAGTTCTCAGGATATTTTTAATTCCTTCATCTTTTTTGGCCTGCCAAACTTCTCTCCATGGCCTAAACACAAAGCTAACCACGGAGGCTCATGGAAAGAGAAGGTGCATTCAGCAAGACCAATTACACAGAACAGAGGGCTTTTTTCTCCACTGCAGAAATACACTTCAAATTAATTTTTAAGAGCCTGTATGTGTCCCACAGAATTATGTGGCTAGCTTCAGATTTGCAAGAGCAATCTTCAAACCTATCATTTAAGGATGCCCAGGCCACTGCACTACTGAGCCAGTTCAAAGAGCTCACTTAAATCTATATTCTCCTACATATTTCCATGTGGTGTTTCTGGTAATATTTCATATTTTCACTACATATCTAGAACAAAAGACCAATGAATAAGCAAGATATCCCATTTGCTGTTGACCGTATGTATTCAAAGTCCCTGTACATTGAAGCTCAAGAAGTTGCAGACCTAGAGAAGGACTTTTGTGCTCAGAGCTTGTCTGCTCCTCCCCACTATACGAGGCTTGCTGATGAAACCTGTTACCTTCTCTCTTCTGTAAGCTGGAGAAAATATTGGAGTGGCTTCTGCAAATCCAGCATAGCCATGAATTCTGTGGAGTCACTGGGGAGCCACAAAAGCTAGTTTTGTGGAAGAAACAGATTGGGGATTTTATTGCCATGCCAATTAGTGCTTTTGTTTTCTTAATTAACTGATCACTCCCCACAGATAATATTTGCAATAATCTATAGCAAAGCCCTTGCATGCCCTGACTTTTCTGTTGTTGGGAAACAAGCTCCTATCTCATGAACGTGCAAGTCATCTTTGGTGCAAGTCAGATCTGCTCAATATTTTATGAGTTCATTTCACTCTTGCTCAAGAAGATCTCCTCTGCAACAGGCTTCCAGCAAAGCAATGCAAAGCTGCACTAGTAAATCCTCTGCCAGCTTCAAGTCCTAAAGCTTCAAGCTGTCCTGGGCAGGAGCCCTCTGGTCCCTTGCAGGACCTCTCCTGGTTGACTTTTGGTGTGCTCATAGAAACCATCACCTCCCTGATCCAGCCCTTGCTACTTCCACAGGTTTTCTGTGTGTTTCGCATGTGCATGCACAAACACCATCACACTGTTTCCTGGCTCCACTGGAAGGAGTCTCAGGCACGTGGCAGGAGGGAATAGGATAGCTAGAGGAGCACCACACTTTCCACCTCCCACACAGTACAGATGCAGCCCAGGTGGCTCACTGAGTCTTTATTACTGTACTGATGGAGAAGCTTGAAGGAATGCAGCTTTGGACAGTCTGGAAGTCATTATCCCATGGCGCCGTCTTTAGAGTAGCTATTCTGTCTTGAACAAGGCTCTCTGAAAATGTAGGCAGCCTAACTTTTATGCTTTAATAAGTGAAATACTTGAAAATATCTGGCAGGGTATATAGATTGCTCTTTGAGAGGAATATGCATGTTGTGGAAAGCAAAGATGCTCTGCTCGAGGTCATTACTAAATATCTGCAAAGAACCACAGAGGCCCAACTTCATTCAGCACAGAGCTTCGCTGTGTTGTGCAGTCAGCAATATTCACACGTGATACTTGGCCTTCCTGAACTTCATGCTTTATAGCTCTTTTTTTTTTTTTTAAAAAAAAAAAAAAGGCAAAAAAAGAGCAAAAAAGGCAGTTCAAAGCATCCTCAGCATATGCTGCAGTCATGTGCTGCATCCTAACTACAGCTCAGGGGATTGAACTAGACATTTTCAGCAGACAGTAGCTTGATCCAATCACTGGGATTCCCAGCAAAGCCTTTTTTCTAGCACAGCATCAGCAGGCTTCAGCTCTAACACCAAGCTGGCTGGCAGATCACAAAACTTGCAAACTTTTATAAGGTAAGAGTATATTTTATCTCTTTCCTAGTCCCTCTCAAAGCAAAATTCCTTTCCCATTTAAGTGTCCTAAAATAATGTTGGCTTGGAAATTTACATCCCAATGGAGAGGAGAGCGAGACAGAGAGAGAAAAGGAAAAGAGGAGAGTAAAATAAGTCAAACTGGGAGTGATCATCCTTTTAACGTGGCAGTCTCTGTCCTTCCCATTCTGGTGTGAACATCAGGTCCCTTCCTTTAACCAACTACATTTGCTATTCGATTATTCCTTAGTTTTCATTCACTACCCCAGCCAGCCTGGATTCTCCTCCGCTTTGCTCCTAGTTTCCCCATGAAGCACACATAAACACTGTCCAGTTTCCTAGCACCAAGCCCACTTAGCTGACACCACCACCTTTCCCTGCAGCCATGGCAGACTGAACCAGGTCATTTTATTCCAGAGTGACTACACATTTAATTAGAAGAGCAGTGGCATCTGGATTCATGCTTATTGCACAACCCCATCGGCAGACTTAAGGAAAGAAACACGGATTGTGCTTAATTACATGTGTGCAAATGAGAACTTCTGCCACCAAAGTCAGTGCAGTAACACCAAGCTAAACACAAAGGCACAGGCAAGCTCTGAGCTCTTCCTATCAGCGCAGAATCACCTACTTTCCCCCCCCTGTGCTTTCTGAATACACGCTGGGCTCAACTCCAGGGATTAATTTACCACCCACTGTGCAGTTTTGCAGAGGAGGAAGGGATCAAAGACTAGTTCAACAACATGAAGCTGTCGCTCATGACGCAGAGGCTGATATTTCCTCTTGGCAACCCAGGGTGCAGAGAGAGAGGTGGCACTGGGACCTCATTAGGTGGCACCAGTACTCCTCTCTGTGCCAGCCTGGCACTGCTGGAAGACAGCAATACCCAGCCCCGGATAGTCTGGCTACAAGAAAAGCTTCAGCCTCAGCATCTCAGCAAAATTCCAGCTTGACTTAGACGAGACGTGCTGATGATACATACCCAGGGTCTGGAGTCCCTTTGGTTATATTTCCACTCTTGCCCTTTTTTCCCCCCTCCATGTATTTTCCTGCCATGATCACCAGCATTTAAATGAATCTTGGTTTGGGTTGGAAGGGACCATAAAGATCATCCAGTTCCAACCCCCCTGCCATCAGCAGGGACACCTTCCACTAGACCAGGTTGCTCAAAGCCTCATCCAACCTGGCCTTCAACACTTCCAGGGAGGGGACATCCACAACTTCCTTAGGCAACCGGTTCTAGTGTCTCACCACACTCACAGTAAAGAATTTCTTCCCAATATCTCATCTAAATCTCCCCTCTTCCAGTTTAAAGCCATTACCCCTTGCTCTATCACTAACAGCCCTTGTCAAAAGTACTATCACAAGTCAGGCTCCTCCTAGCAGCATCCCGCAGCAGCACCACTGAGCATCTGCGTATGGTGATGCCCAATGGCATGGGTAACCCCATTATTGTGGGACACAATTTGGGAAGAAACAGACTTCTCTGAACTCCTAACTCTGTTTTCAGTCTTTTCACCAATTTCCATCTAATGTATTGGGGACCAGCATCCCTGCACAGCTTGTCCAGAATCTCAGGTTTCCTTCTTGAAAGCAAGGATGACAACACCCTCCCTTTTTAAAGGGTCTTGAAACACGTGTGTGGAAAGCAGTGCTGCAGGTCACCGCTGAGCATTACAATTAAATAACAGCAGAAAGCTTCTGATGAAAACAAGCAGGCAGCTCTGTCCTGCACACTGTAGATGAACTCAAGCTCGCTGCCAAACACAAACAGCTTTACAAACAATAAACAGTAGAATTAGCTGATAACCAGCATCTTGAATTTGGCAAGGGCAGGTTTCTTTTCCACCCTCAATTTTAGGAAGCAAGAATGCCAGAAAACTCCAAGAGAGAGGAAGCTAAGAGCAAACACCTCCTCCCTCCACCAGCTGATCCCAGAAACATAAAGGTATACAAACCACCTGTGTTTTCACTAAGCAGCTAAAGCATGTGACCAAGAAAGTTCAGATCCCTCAAACGCATTTAGTGTTGATGAAACACAGTGTGTTTTCAGAGGGCAACAAGAAAGCAGGGGTTAGCGCAAGAGTTTTGTAGTGAATGGCTTTATTCCAAACTCTAATTCCTCACAAATACATCTGATTATCTGACCAATAGCCAAATGAAGTGTTGCAAAAACTGGAGGCACTTTTCCTCATCACTGAAAATAGCTGTAAGGAAAGGAGACGTGTCAATACGCTTCATGTAATGAGGAAAGTTAAGGTGGATTTTGTCAGGAAGGATGTAAAAAAATGTTGGGGGTTTTGTATGTTTGTGTTTGTTGTTGGTGTTTTTTTTCTCCTCTTTTCCACACACAAGTTCATTTCTACATAGGGCAACTTTTGAGGGATAACTTTTTGTTCTAGCCTGCCTTATAAACAGCTACAGCAAGATGCTCTGTGAATGGTTTGGGGTTGGAAGGGACCTTAAAGCTCATCCAGTTCCAACCCCCCTGCCATCAGCAGGGACACCTTCCACTAGACCAGGTTGCTCAAATCCTCATCCAACCTGGCCTTGAACACTTTCAGGGAGGAGCAGCCACAGCTTCTCTGGGCAACCTGGGCCAGAAAGTTCCTGTTTAGAAGCCACCACTAAATCAACCCAGTCCACTAGATCCTGACATGCCACATCCAGAGGCCCTGGCTGCAGACACAAAGGTAAACCATGGCTGCTGTAGCTCCCTGTAGCAGCTCTCTCCCTTGCAGAGGACAGGGTGAAGCTGTGCCTTGAGGACAGCATACAAACAAAGAGAGCAGGGCTGAGGAGCAGACAGAAAGTGCTCTTAATGCCGTGTCCATCACCTATAGCACTGCTACAGCACACACAGACTGCAGATGGGGGCTACCTGCCAGAACCAGGTACTACCTATCACAGCTGTTGGGATAACAGGCACATTACCACAGTACTTTGAGGAGGCAGGAAAAGGAAAAGCCACCTGGACAAGATAATCTACAGTGAGCAGGTGTACATGTGAGAGCTAAGAGGAAGCTGTGAGAAGTGAGCTGCCCACCTCACAAAGATGTTGGTGTTGGGCACCATCTTTATCAGGGGTCAGTCCTCGTGGTCCAGTTAAGAAGAAATGGAAAGGAGGCAGTAGGCCACTTCAGCCTGGGGACACAGGGCATGATGTGCATAGAGGCTTGCTCTGAACATGACCCTTTCCCATGCCATCATCAACAAAGAGGCAAGAAAATTCAGAGAGACCTTCCTAGGGCAAAGAGGATGGGTAATAGGAAGCAATTTGCCAGCACTTCAAGGTAGCAGCAGTACTCCTACATTGCTGCTTAAGACCAGTAGCTAAGACACTGAGATACCAGTGGTATCCTACATGGCTCCTACAGCTGGATTTGCTCTTTTGTTTGAGAAGGAGGAGGTGGAGTGTGGCATTCACTTAGTAAACTGGACACTTGCCCTCTGACTGTGCTGCCCCATTAGAGCCCAATTGCCAAGGTAATGCCTCACCTTCAGGGCTGGAGTAACTCCTGTTCCAATAAGGATCCACCAGCAGCTGACTGCTCATTACACAAGTAGGGTCTGGAGCCACAAGCTGTGTCAGACCCTGCTGATATCTTATGTGAAGACTGTGGCAATGGCGTGACTGCTCTTAGGTAGGAAACCCACTTTCTGTCCCCATTGCTAGACTGGCAGTCTGACCAACCTGCTGATTTGAACCTCATTAAGTTGCTGACATCACGTTGTTAGCAAAATTAAAACATTGCAGTGTTTGTTTTACCATTGCCTTTGAGAGACTGAAAGATTTACTTTGTTCTTCAGTGTCCAATAATGAGCAGAAACCGGACATGGGTTTAATGTACAATGGATATTAGTGTTCCCAAAGAGAGGAGATCTTTCTAATTCCCAATCCAGACAACTTGAAAGGTCACCAGGTCTAGCAGGGTTTAGGAGGCTCTTGGGGTTGTGGTGTGTCTGATAACCTGTTGAGTCACCTGTTGAGAAAATACTAGTGGTGGGGAGCAAACCAGCACCTTCTCAACTCTCCTGCAGAAATACATCCTTTCCTCCAACATGCTTTAGATGTTATCGGGACTTCAGAAAAACATCATTAATTTGCATTTCAACAGAGGTTTTCAGTGGGACCTTGGACACACCATTCACTGCTTTGGCTTGCACTTCTCCATACATACTGTGGGGATAAGCAGTTCTTTCCTCTGCTCAGCATTTGTTGCAATCTAAGTACCAGAGATTGTGATAGCAGATTTAGGTACTAGCTAGTAAGGGCCATAGTTAGGCCTTTGTTTTATTCTCTAATACCCATTTGTAACAATATCTGCTCTTAGATTTGCACATAAACTACACCACTTCCGCAGGCGCTGACTGGTGGGGTCAGTGGTAGATGATTCTCTATTGTTTTGTATATGGAATAATATATTATATATAATTATGTTATTTATGATTATAAATAGACCACAATTGGAATATATGGAATTATATATTATATATATTATGTATTATGTTATTTATGATTATAAATAGACCACAGAAAGTCAAGAACAACATACATTAGATCTGTTCATCTTCTGCATGGCAAGTGGAAAAAAGCCACAAGTGATGTTTTCATTGACAAGTGAAAATGTCTTCATTCAAGTGAAAGCCACTTCCCTGGCTTTCCTACTCTGCCACCTGCCATTCTTATTCCCTCAGTCCAGCAAGGTGCTCTCTATACACACTCGTAAATCTTTATGAAACTCTTCTGTCAAAGAACTATTGTGTTGCTGAGTTTCTGTGTTAGATGAATAAAACTCCACACAAATCATAAAGCATTTTGATATGCAGTGTGTTATCAAACACACTTCATGCAAGACCAATTGGTACATTCTTGATCTCCTCTAGAAAGGAGAAAGAAAAAGAAAAATCAACATAAACACATTTCTTAGCTTGCTCACCACAATTATCTAGCAGGAAGGAGTCTAATGAGAACCACTCATACCTCACGTATCCAAGATCTTAAAAATACCCTGCCATTTCTTCCCTAGTACACTGTGGCATGTTGTTTTTGCTCTGAACTTCAGGTTGTTTGCGCACAGTCTTTCTAAATTAACGTCAAAGATTAATTGTGCATTTCTGACAGAACAGTGAAAACATAAAATTGAGAAGCAACATTATATATCTCTTCAAAAAGTATAGAAGTGCTTGGAAGCTGTTGAGAATCAATGAAAGCCATACCTTTGATTTCTAAGCAGTATTCACCTTGCCAAGAGAGAAGACACTATTGGGGTTTGGTGATAAGGCAAACAATTGCTGAGGTACAAGTTGTAGATAATGAGATAGGTAAGCATTTTTCCAATCAAATGTTTCTTATTTTCAACATACCTACTTTTAGAATGCAAGTTGTTAGCTGAAAAGGTTTTGTTTTGATTAATGTCATAATTTCCATTCATTTAAAAGAGAAACATCAAATCATTGTTACACAGGAAGTTTTGTTTCCGGATTAAAGTGACATTTCATTTAGCAGTCTAAATAAACATATCGTGTAAAATCCAATGGAACTCAATGGGAAGGAGAAACTCTGAAATCTGAACAAGCGTTTCCAACTACTGAATTGTACACCAGCCACCACTTTGGGATTGAAAATCCCCACTGGATTTTAGCAGTTTGAAACAGCTTTTTAAAAACAATTCTGAACAAGCATATCAAGATGAGATAAACCACTTCCCGTCTTCTCCTTAAAAATACATATTAAAAAAAAAAAATTCAGGCAAGGTAAAGAGAGGCCCATGGAGGAGAATGCATAAGCTGTCTTTCAACTATATCACTTTCCTGCTTGCAGGTAGATGTTGTAGTGTAGCCCATTTTCAGATTTTTAGTGAAATATCTTTTTACCAATTTTCATCAGTTGTCGCTATCACTGCGGCATCACTGGGCAATGCCTTCAGCTTTTGTTAGCAGTTAAAACATTTTTATACTTGTGAAGCTGTGAAGAAGATTTGAAAAACTCAGACCCCTAGAAGCTACTAAAGCCCAAGACAAATAAAACCAAAGAGAACTGAATTTTGTAAGTGACATTAACCACATAATTTTGGGGAAATTTGCCTCAGGAATTGCAGATGCCTGGAGCAGCCTATGTCAGGCTTGCAATTTTGTTAATTACATTTCATTTCATACCTCAGGACCATCACAGAACAAATCATTATTACAGATGTCCCAGGGGATGTAAAGTTCAGGCAGCCTCACACTACCTGCTAAAAAGCTTTCTTGGCTAATGCTTATCAGAAAATGCTTCTTCCACACAGAGCCCTGCATTACCTGCAGCTAAACCAGAATGTAGCAGAGATGAGGTCCATTAACTCTGGACACACTCATATAATAGAACAGCCCCACATCCCACTTTCAAGGAATGCTGCCTTTAACCCAAGCCAGCTTACCATAACAGCAAATTAAAAATAAATAACTTATAAAATCCACACATGAGATAACAGAATTACACTGAAAATAGCTACAAGTCCCAGAAAACTAGAAGCAAAATGTACTTACCCAGTTCCTCATGTTTTCTTCACCTTTTAAAATCCCTCTAACCAAGGCAAGTCCCAATTGTGTATCAGTCCCTTGTTTTTTGAGCACGCCTAGAAAAGAGAACTAGACACAAAGACCCAACTTTGCTTTCTAGGCCCCCAAACCTCACCTAGGGCTTTGCTTGGCTTTGAATCCTTTCTTCCCACCTGGCCTTAACTGCTCTCACCTGCCAGTAATTTCCTGCCCTGCTCTTGCTGGTTCTGCCATCACTGGATGCTGTCCTGACAGAGAGCAACCATTGCCAGTGCAGAAATATTGAAGAATATTTGAAAGGTGCCTAACTGGTCTCTAAACAACTTGTAGGACCATGAGGAAGCAGTTATATCTATTTCTACCAGTTGCTTCATTACAGACAGGCTGAGGTGGTAGCCAGGCACAGGACTTCTGGTGGACTGCTCAATAGCCTGGAAATACCACGCTCATCAGTGGAGACACACAATGACATGACAAACAGACATGTTGGTCTAAGTTATTATTACCAGTTTACACTGTTTATGCTGTCATCTCTGTACCGGAACCATGCCAATAATGTGAGTCGAGCCTATTTCAGTGCAAAGTCCAGTGAGCTGGCCTAACTCAGTCCCCTACAAGAGGGCATGAGCAGGGGACATTTTATGTATATAGGGTGATTTACAGCTCCAGTTAATTGTTATTCTTCTTCAGATAATGGACTAAGTGGGAGCTCCCAGTTTGCTTCCTCACAAAGTCAGCTGTAGCTGCTGAAATCAGATGAACCCCTGGATATGGATGTGGCTCAGCTGCAGGGAAGCAGCAGATTTGAGCTGCGGTGTGGTACCAAGCAGGTGGAAAATGATATTTCTCTAAACCATCCTGCAAGATCTTCAGTAGCACATCTGCCTGTGCCCCTACGTGCTCCTTCTTTCTTCCTTCCCTCCACTCCCTGCAAAAAAGTTTTGGGCTGACTTTCCTGTTCCATTGAACCTTCAGTAGATGTTCATTCCCATGGAGAGAAGGCATAAAATATCACTTTTCCAGGGTATTTGCTCATTGCATCACACTGGCAGGGGAATAAGAAAGAAAGACTCCATGAAGTGTGGGGTGTTAGACTTCAGATCCTATCTGGTGCTCATCCTTTCTTTGTGATGTTTCTACAACCGAACTCCATCCCTCATCTAGGCTGAAGGATACTTATCTTGCTTCTCGTGTATGGGAAAACAAAGCAGATGGTCTCAGTCTGTGGGACAGGTGTCCACATCAGAAAACTGTCACCGTACTTGACACCTTCCCAGCTATACTGGCCAAGATCCTCTAGAAAAGAAAAAAACATACCTTGCCACTTTGCATACATTTACATTCATTTGCATGCATTCTGGCACCTACTGAGCAGAAGCACATGCCTTCTCATTTTTAAAGTTGCATTATAACAATACCTCAGAGAGACTGGTATGAAGATAACTTGTTAAATGTTGGCTGCCTGGTGCCTCTAATATGTAAACCACTAATTAAAAGGGCCTTTCGATGCCACAGTCCTGTTCTGCTCCTGCCTTTGGTCACTGGGATGAGTTTTAACAAGGAGGAGCAAAAGGAAGCAGCTCATGGCAGCACTGCCCCTCCCCAGAAAGTCTGTAAAACCAACAGAAAACCCTTTTCTGCTAGATTTCCTAGGAGAAGACCAGTGACATTGTCAGAATTTGAAAAACATAGTCCCACTTTTATTTTTTTCCTGGCAAGGAGTTTTCTTCTCCAACCTCAAATACCCACAAAAGGATGATCTACATCTTTATTTTTCTTAAGTGAGGCAGAAATATTTCATTGGGATTGCGCTGGCTGGAATGCCTGGGGAATCTGGATGTGGGTAATCTGAATTAGGGGAGAAGTCAATGAAACACAGGAGGATATTGAAGTGCCTTAGTGCAAGGGCTGTTTCCTGACATGCATGCACATTGCTGTCTGAGTTCAGAGCAAATCATCCCACGTGGAGCCTTATGGCCTGTATCAGGGGGAAAAAAAATATGCAAGAGGAAAATCCAAAATAAACCAAAACACGGCAGATTGCTCAATGCTTCCTGTAGGCCAGTTAGGGGGGGGAAAGAAAAAAAAGAGAGAAAAAAAAGAGATCCCTTAATGTAGGAAATGCCGTGTATTTTCCAGTGCTAATTAGGGCTGCTTGGCAAGGCAGGAGGGGAGAGAAAAATGAGCATTGCCATGGGAACTTTTTTGATCACTTCATTTGAGGATCATTGCATGAATATCAGTTCTTCTCTTCTGTACCCCAGCCCTGATGGCTTGATTTGGCACAAGGGAAAAACAGTTGGAGAGGCTTCCCAAACTGAGCGGGAGACATGGCTGCACCCAGAGTTACGAGCAAGGAAAATGCCACTTGTTGTCACTTGGTACACAACAGCCTGTTACACAAAATCAACAGCAAAACTCCCCTCATTTTTACAAAAAATACCCCCAAAACAAACAAACAACAAAAAAACAACAACCCGAAAGACTTGTGTAACTCCACAACTAATCTTCGTTAATCTTGAGCAAGGCATTTAAATCCAAGGAATAATCCTATTCTTCTTCTTGCCCACGCCACCTCCTCCCCAGCCTCTCTGTACAGGGGAAAGGGAAACAAATAGAAGCAAAGTTCACAGCCTTGTGAATATTCCTTTCGACCAGAGCAAAGTGGCAACGTGTCTTGAGTCTGCTGGGAAGTAAACCCTGCTGCACTGCCATTCCCCACGCACAGCGACCACAGACCTGAAGAGAAAAGCTGCTTTCAGAACGATTATCACTCACTCTTAGCTAAAGCATGGAAATCTCTACTCTAGCAGCCTACCATTGCCTTGCTTTTGTCTGGTATTTTTTCATTGCCTATTCAATCACACACTTAAGAACAGAAGAGCGGCCATCTGAAGTGTTCCATTACGGTGGGCAGTGGAAATATTTGACAGTCCTCAATCTGGTAAGCAAATCGTGTTGTACCGTCATACCAATATGTCTATTTGTTTGTCTGCCATCTGTGCTTCAAGACATACGCAGCTGGTATATTTGCTGCTGTTAAACTGCTTCCTTTTAACAGTTTATACCCCAAAGAAAACTAAGTAGGGATCCGTGCTTGCGCTGTGAAATGTATTCACAGGTTTTCTGCAGAAAGAATATTGGCTGGGGAGCTGCTTGGCTTTCAGAAAGTACTCTGAAGCTAGTTACCTCCTTGTAAAAGAGACAAGCTATCAGCAAGGAGAGGGACAGAAAGATAGGGTATGTCCAGCCAGGACACGTGCGAGTTTGATGCATGTTATCTAACCCTTAACTCAATACACATTGTAATGCTGCTTGGAGTTTTACTTCAGTTTTTAATAAGCTTTTGTGTCTTATAAATTACGGAAAAGGTAAAACGAAGCATAGCACGGTGCTAATTTAGTAATTCAGAGTACATGTGTAGGTCAAAAATCAATTGAGAGCACGAGGGAAAATCCAGCCTGTGGAGAGAGGTGCTTATGATATTATTACATGTGTTTTAACAGTGCTATCAACTGCTCGCTGCATTTCCTAAAAGTACATGGAAAAACATAGACCGTAATGTGTTCTGGTTCTCCTCATATGCTAACATTTCCCAGGATAGAAACCACAATGAAAGCAGGTGAGATACCCTGAGGAAGAAGGCTTTGGTCACAGTCCATGTG
>NW_010324156.1:49999-68238 GCF_000700745.2 Antrostomus carolinensis
GGCTTATGGAGAGGGTTTCTACAAGGGACATATTTCAGGGACAGTAGCTAATCTGAAGGATGACCACAGGGACCTCTGTAGCCTTTTGTCCCTTCTGTGTGATTGTCAGAGTTAAATATCAGCAGGAGGTCCAGCCTGGGGTATGTTTGTCTCTACTTCTATTCTTCAGAAGGAGACACTGCGTGGTGGACTTCAATGGGAGCCTAAAGGCTCCCCAGCTCCAAGTGGATCCTTTGGAGACCCTTAAGGGGCTGGGAAATTTGGGTTCCTTTCAGCCTCAACATTCTGTGACTCTGTGAAATATTTGCAATCAAGAGGTGATGAAGGGCACATGAGGTGACTACTACAGCTTTGGCTTCAGGAAGCCACAGCTGGCTGTGGAAGAGTGAGGGGCCATCTCTTGCTGCAGTCAGGACATATGCAGAGTTTGTTGCTACATTGCCTTTGTATCAGTACATCTAGGCTTTTTGTGATGTTTTAAAAATTAATTTTCTGAAATGCCAGTAATCAAACGGTCAGGATTAAACAATCTTAAGGATATTCTGCTTGTCCTGCTGGGACCTATGTCAGTTGACTAAAACACTTTTTGGGGAAAGCTGGCTCCATTAAAATATCAGCCATACTCTCAGGCAAAACACTATCTTTACCCCCATCCCCTGGCACCATTATAATGAGATCTATCACCCAGTATATGACACAGTTCTAAAGCATGAGATCAAGAGGACAAAGCAAGTAACCCATCTCCCAGTACTTTGGGATGCAGAAGCACTCACTGAAATTATCATCCAGCTTCCCTTAGTGACCAGCAGTGGATGATCAGGGACAGGCTGCACAAGACAACAGCAGGCCTAAGTGTAAAATGAACTTCTCCACTTTCTGTCCTCATAATGTCACATTGACTTACTTAGCCAGAAAATAAGTCCAGTCCAAGGTACCTAATATCCATTCAAAACCTTTCCTTCATCTATCACAAGAAAAACCATACCTGTTTATACTTCTGGTGCCTTCCCTATCCTGTGGCAATGAGTGCCACAAGGCAAGTGTGAAAGAGTGGTTCATTTTGTTGGTGTAAACCTGCTCCCTGACAACTGAATTGGGTGCCCCTTTACTTCTGTGTTATATTAATTTCAGTGTCCGTCCCTGTTCACTTTTTCTTTGCCGCTCATTAGAGACCTCTACCAGATTTTTCCCTTCGGTTATTCTTCTCTGCAAGCTGGAAGTCCGAGCCTTTTTCATCTCTCTTCACAAAGGGCTGCTTCTTTCATTAAAACATCCTTGTTGCCCTTTGAGGTAGTTTTTCTAGTTTCAGGAAGGGGTAAGTAGGGCAGGCTGCAGCAGTCGAGCTATGAGCACAGCACGGATTTATACAGTGGCCTAAAGGTGTTTCCTTGTCTGTTGCTTATTTCTTATAAATTCTTAACTCTCTATTTGTCTTTTTTGATTACTGGCAAGCAAGGAGCCAGCAGTTTGAGTCCACAATGAGTCCAACATTTCTTTCCAGGATGGTAGTAGTTAATTTAGAACCCAGTGTTGAAAAATATATAATTGAAGTTGGGTTTTTTGTTTTTGTTTCTTTTTTTAAATGCATTACATTGCATTTACCAACACTGATTTTTGCCTGCTATTTGATCTTTCAGGCACTCAGTGTCCTGAGATTCTATGGCAATTTTACAGTCAGGCTTTGCTTTGACAGAAAAAAATAAAAATAAAAAGAAAGAGAAAAGATTTACAAAGCTTTACCACCTCGGTGTTCATTCCCTTCCCCAGCTCATTTATGGATCTGCTGAACAGCTCAGGTCTCATTAAATCTCCGTGAGCGGGGGGCTTACTCCACTTCTCCAGTCCTTTGTTTCCCATCTTTTAACTTCCTATTGATCCGACCTCGATGCTAAAACAGAGCTGTCAGCCAACAGGGAGGTGGTTTGGGCTGAATGTTGCCTATCTTTCACGCAGAAAATGTGGCAACGGGGCAGGTTGTGCGAAATTACTCCATGGCTGGCGGTCCTTCTGCAGAAACGTGTTTTTTTACAAGAAAGGACTGACAAAAAGGGAAAGGAGCCTGAGGAGAGAAATGCCCTCATCAGCCCTCCTCCCACTGAGCTGAGGAAGTGTTTGAGGCTATCGCTGGGTGGAAAAAGTTTCCTGAGACACTATATAAGGTAGGAAGAGGGTGAGAAGACAATATGGCCCAGAGGGCCCATGGAGCTCCCTCTGGGACTCCACAGGACCTAGAAGAGTCATCCCATGGTTTAGTGTTAAACCACTCTCTGTTGTTGCTGATGGACATCAAGGAACAAGAGGTGGTTGTCAACCAGAGGGACATCCATCAGGTGCACACCTTATGCGTTACACTTCTGTGCTTTTAGAAGTAGTCCCAGAAAACACCTCAGGAAGCTGGGAAGTATGGTCCTGGGGGAGACAGGTTCCCACTGGGCTGTGGGGGTTCAGCAGAGCCACAGCCATGGGCTGGGGGATGTCTTGGAGGCTTCCCCAGAGCCAGGCACGTGGAGCCCTTGTCCAGCCCTTCTGCCTGTCTCCTACCAGACAGCGATTGCCTGGCTTCTGGCACCGGCTGGCTGAATCACTTGGAAATTTCCCCCCCCAAAATCCTCTTAGCTCTTTGGAATTGCATTTAAAAATGTCCTTCTGTGGAAAGCTGCTGTGGCCATCTCACTCTGATCTGAAATGGAAATACTGGGAAATGTGACATTTTCCAGGGGACAGAAAAGCAGCTTGACTCCTAGCTCTGCTGGAGGGATGAGGCTGGAAGAATTTCTTCTAGATATGACCCTCTTTTAGCACCTCATTCAATTCCACACTAGTCATGCGGCTCTCCCAAGAGAGCTACAGCTCTGACGTTACTTCAGATCCATTTATCGAGGTAATGATCATAGCAATCAAGATTCAGAAAGGAAATATTTTTGTAGCAGGGGAAAAAAAAAAAAAAGATAAGTGGGTTTTGTATCAAAGCAGTTCATTGACCAATTATTGAACAAGCAGAAATGATAGATAAAACCAGTTTTGTATTCATTTGTCTGTGATACAAAACAGGACAAGCTGAATCATTCATTGCCTGAAATATCCGAGCTCATAAAAAGCTGCTCACTGCTGTAAATCTATTACTAAATCATTGCATAACGAGCACACTGCACCTTTAAAAACTATTAACTGCATTCCTATTCCTGCCCCGTTTTATTCCTTATGCTTTTTGTCTCTCGTAATTGAAATACTTTTCAATTCTCCTGAAAGCTGGTTTTTATTTATTTATTTCAGAATAGACCCAGTATTTAGTATAGATATTTTCCAGGTTGCTATCATATGAATGGATGTGCCTCTACACTAAATGTTGACTGTTATGTCTAATGGCCCACTCTGAATATTGGATTTATCCCCCTGTAAGGATGGAGCTTGGAGCCCAATTTATTTGTACTAGTTGGAGATTTCAATATACACATATGGCTGGATCTTATAGGCGAAAGTAAATCATGTCAGGTTAGTTAAACAGAAACACCCCTTTGATCACTGCAGCAGATAAAAATTAAGGTTTGTCTTTGTCACTATGACTCTGTTTGGAAAATCGATCTGGTCAAATTAAGCATTTCTACAGCACCTCGTGCCGTGGAGCTCTGCGGGGTCTAGAGAGGAAAGCAGCATCTCTCCAACAGGGATAATCATATCCATATTCTCCTCTTTGGGTTAATCGTTAGCTTTCTGAATGCTTCCAGTCTTCCTTCTGTTCGTGTGGGAATACTTCAGGGGATCCTCTTTACTTACAGCCAGTGGATTTATATTCCATGAGCGGCTGCAATGGATTTGTGAATGCCAGCACTGCTGTTTGGGAAATTCACAGGACATCTGGAATAATTTGATGTTTTCATGTCAATTTTTTTTTTTGGTCAATATTTTCCCATTAGTGAAGGGCTGTGAGACCTTTCTTACAGAAGCAAGTCCGGAAGAGCACAGGTTTGGAGCTCTAACTCCATTCTACTGGCAGTGCACTCTGCCAGACTGAGGGTTACTAGGGATGGTTCTAGCTAGGTTCAGTTTCCCTGCTTGAAAATTACTTGTGTATTCTTCCATTGCTCCTAAAAATACAGGGCAATCACAAACTGACTGAAATCCCTCTGAACCCATGCTAATAGACAAGGGAAGAGCTACAAGCAGCACAAAAGCAAGCTCCTGAGATGGAGTTCAAACTTCTTCAGGCGTTGTTCTTCTCCATGTTCAGCCGGCGAAATGGGTCAGGTTACGTGTCCAGATAAGCATTTTCCATACGGAAGATAACATTGTCCTCCCCTGCATATGACAGAATATTTACCCAACTGAGAATGTGCCTGTTTTGGGACTGTTTCTTTTCAGAAATGTTTGTTTTAGTTAATTTTGAAGGGGGGGAAAAGAAGCAGCCTATCCTTGTCCCATGATTAATGTAAGGCTGACCATGAACAAGATAATAATAGCCCCATCCTCTGGGAACCAGACCTCTCCCTAATTGCTTTATTGGCAATTAGTCACCATGTGTCACCAGACTGTCACCACCCTCATGTTCCATTTTTCATGCTTTTTACAGAAAGTTACTGCTTTCTCTACAGGGTGTAATAAGAGCTTCTGTTTATTACCAGGCTTTTCTTAGCTCTTCAGGGACTTGTTTTTGGTGTCCTGGTGAGGCCAAGGACTGGGACACATGTTTGGGTTGAACATGTCCTCAAGTTTAAGTGCGCTGAGCCCCGGGATGGAGTTTGCTGAACTAGACCCATGAGTCAGAGGGCTGAATCCCTATTGACTGAAATGGTGTCTGCAGTTTCAGAGGCTAATTGAGATAATGGTGGGGGGAAGAGAGAGAGGAAAAAAACCACATTTAAAAGAGCTGGTTTTGGGTGCCTCAGAATTGAACAAAACCATATGTGGGTTCTGATGAAGCTGCTTGTTTTTTGGGTTTTGGTTGGTTTTTTTTTTTTTTAATGTAAAAATGTGGCTGTTCAATCCCACGCTCTTGAGAAGAAACACGGGCTTTGCAACTGAACCAGGTGGGGCATGACCTCGGATATCTCATCCTGGGTAACCCTGGGCTGGTCAACCAGCTTGCACCATCATCTCCCTGCCTCCACCACCACTGTGGGTGTGTGCAAGGAGGGGGGACATTCCACCAATCACACAGATCGGCACCTGGCTGCAGTCTACTGTGGCAACCATCTGGATTGCAGAAAGGGTAGGGAAGGAAGGATATATCCTTTCCCTTTGTTGGGAAGCCACAAGATGGATGGGAATAGTTGCGGATAATGGCAAGGATACTTTGGTCATGCAAACTATGGTCATTTTGCTCCTCAGGAAGGCTCATTCTGTGGAAATTAAAGTTTACAGAAACCCTTGTTGACAATGGGCATGGTGAACTCATAGTCCCCTCCTTCCCTCAGATATTTTGATAATAGAGGAATTTCTAATGGGAAAGCATTGCACTAATTCTGTCCCCTCCCAAGCACCACCCTTCTCAGCTGCTTCAGAAACTGATGAAGTAACCAGCCACAACTTCAGACACTCTGCTCTAAATAAATATCTGATTCAGAGTAAGATCATGGCAGAAGGATCTCATCCTGAAAGCTGTAACACAGCCTGTTTCCATTTAAGCATCCCTAGCTGGTCCAGTGATTGCAGTGAACTGGATTTCCCATCTTGCATCACCCTGGGACAACCTAGCCTTAAAAAGAAGGGGTCATCCCATAACAGAACTGAACTAGGTTCAGTGCAGAACAGAAGTTAGTGGGAGAAGTATTTTTCTGCTGGGGTTTGCTTTTGTGTGTCTGACAAGCACGATCTGCTGTGTAACATTAGGAGAGAAAATGAAGGAATCAGAAAAACACTGTCGGCTTAAACCACAATATTATTACAATTTCATACACAATTTACAGAATTCTGTTTTGTCACAGTGCACTTGGGTAATTCTTTACAAAATCCTCTTAGCACCTTCCCCAAGCAACCCCACCCTCATTACTTGTAAATCATTTAAAGAAAGAAAGAAAAAACAAAACACAACCCACACCCCCTCAGTCCAAAATTCCTTAGTTATATATAATTTAATTTATTCAGTTTTAGTTACTGAATTATGGTTCTCTGCTTCTAAGCACTTGAAATCCTTTCCTGAATCTCTGTGAGGATCTGGTTTTGATAACTTCTGCACCTAATTCTCGTGTTAGAACATTTTGAGCTACTCGATGCTGAGATCAACTGCCCCATTGAGTCCCTGGTAAGAAGACCCTGTGTTGACTAGACGATGGAAGAAGCTGTCAAGCAATTGCTTTACAGGAAACCTTTCCTGGTATATTTTGTTCTCTGCTGCTCAGATACATGGACCATAACAATTAACATAGGAAGTGTGAAGGAGCTGGCTTTCAGCATGTCCTTCCACCCCTCCCTTCTGAATCACATCACACATCTCTGTTTAGTCTATTAAGTGAGATATTGTTAAAGTTCTCTCTCCGAACAACTTTATTTAATCAGTCTCAATTAGTAAAAAAGATTTAGCCAACAGCTATTTCCCTCACACGGGCTTGCAGCTCACGAACAAAACAGCTCCCCGAGGAGCAAAAACAGAGTTCATTGAGGAACGTGCTAATTAAAGCTGGATGAGTTTCCCTCATTAGGTGTAATTACTTTAGGTTTTGCAGGCTGTCTTCTATGGGGTGTCCTTCCTGGCTGATGTGTTGAGACTAATTAAGAAACTGCGATGTGCTAAGAGCGTAATTTCCAGCAGAGACCTTCTTTTCAGTGCCCTGGCTTTCCCATTGTCCACGGTAAGTAACCTCTGTACATAAAAATAATGTTTGCATAAATGATTAGGGGTGTACAGCGTAGCATGCACATCTATAAAATAGATATGAACTTATAGATAATAAATAAGGCTTTCTTTCACCATTTGAAAATGGATTTGGAATGTTTAGAAGAAGAAACGGCGCTGAGCCTGCCACAGTTGAAAGCAAAGCCTCTTGCACAAACTTTAGGGTTGCTGTCCCCGAGCGAACACAGATTGACCCCAAAGGGTTATTGAGGTGTCACATCTCCGTTAATCTCACGATCCAACTAGCTGTGGATTTATCAACTTGGGGCATTTCTCTAAAAGGCATCACGGGCCAGGAGGACATGAGGGGGGTACCTAAGAGGCAGCAAAATGTCACATCTCAGCTTCTCTGACTCCAGCCTGGCTTTAAATAAGCTCCGGAGAGAAACAGATTCACAGGTCCATAATTATAGTCATAGTCAACATCAGATTCACCACAGATCACCTACTCCCCCACAGACTGGAAATGCTGTTTATCTGGTGCTGGGGGTTGGAGAGGACACGATGGGTTACTCATACATGTAGGTACCACTCTGTGTGATTGAAGCCTTCAGCCATCTCTGAATTTCAAAGGGCTGGGAAGTGCTACTTAAATCTGGTCCACAAGCAGCTCAGCCAGTTGGCTCAGTAAAAAAGTCCTACCAGGGATGGAGACAGAGAGATTAGCTAATTTCTCTTCCCTGCACAGCAATATTCATGATGCTGCTGTCATATCCCTCCCCAGGCATCCTCACCGTGCTGCAAGACAGAGGCACAGAGTAGTCTCGTCCTTCCCACATCTCACACCCTGATGTCCAACCCCAGGCACAAAGTCTGCTCAAACAGGCCAAAAAAGTGCAAATCAGCTTCCAGGTATCAGGGTTCATTTCCTCCCGTTAAGTTCTCCCATTGTAAACTCTCCTCTGCTGGGAAAAACATGGGTGTCCACAGTGCAGCTTGCACCTGCGCTTTAGGAATTAGGCTTAGGAATTGTGAAGATAAGGGTAAGTTTTACCATCTTACCAAGATCTGTTTTTACTTTGAGCAGAACAAATGCTGTAGCTTAACAGCCTGTCCCTCGAGGAGAACTTCTGGACCATCAAAAGATCCCATCTGCAAAAGGGGAAAAATAATAAAAAAAAAAAAAAAGCTTAAAACTAATTAGTAATCCACAGAAAATGTCAGTGTTGGCAGTTTATAAAGGAGGTTTTTCTTGCATTATCAACACAGAACACTGCACCTCAGAGTAAATTCCTTTCTTTATGTTGTAATATGTGAGGTATGTGAGTTTATCTGGCAATATCACCATTTTTCATGTAGGAGATGTTTTGCCTTCTCAGAAATGAAAGCACTAGCCAAATCCTATCAATTATGTTCGTCTTTCATTTTGAAATGTCTTTGATTTTGTATTGTGGTTGCAGTTTGTGTCTATATCCTTTTGGACACTGTATACCTACAATCGAGAGCTGGTTTACCCCAAAAGCCTTGATGGAGTCATCCCACTCTGGTTAAATCATGCTGTGGTGAGTAAGAAACACCTCTACCTCTCGCAGAGAAGAGAGACTTTGCGTGTCCCACTGTTGCATTGTGTTGCATTCCAGAAGTTTCACGGCTTCTTCTTTCTTACCTCCTCCTTCTTACTTATCTGAATCTGATGTTGAGCTGTACACAGCAAACAGATACATGTGCTTGAAGTCACTTTGAGAAGCCTTTTAGCACAGAAAGAATGTCAATGAATCGGTGCTTGTCAAACCTCTGAAGTGAATGAAAAGATGTGTAGTCATAGGGGGAAAAAAAAATAAATTCTCTTGGGTATTGTAGCTCAAAAAATAGATTGTTTCTGCAAACAGAAGTCTATGAAATACAAAATGGCTGGGAGTATAACAAAGTAGTTCTTAATTTTTTACAAAGGTGAAAGAATCAAAGAACACCCGACAGCTCAACAGCTAATAAGCTAATGTGTGAGCAGCTTTGAATAGCTGAATTGCAATGATTGTTTACAGATTTTCTATAAATACTTTCCAGATTTCTCCTTCATTTGCTCTGGCTGTTTTTATGATGTGTTGAATAATCACATATTTCTCATCAGTCAAGTGTAAGGAGGCTGACAGTAACATGGAAACCGTGGGTGGATTGGAAGGTCAGGGAGGCCTCGTGGGGCGGAGGGAGAGGTTCAGCGTTAGACTGAATCAGAGAAGCCAGAAAGCATGAAATAATTGCACAGAAGACTCATTTCTCTCTAGACTTCATTTCTTAAGTACAATGCTTTGCAACCCACTGCAGCAGTTCCCAATGCAAGTTGAAGGTAAATGCAGGAGGCTTTGGGGTTTCTGGCTGAGGACACTTGCTAAAGGTTTTGAGCAGCCACTTGATTTAGACCAGCGTATTCAGAGACGTGCTCCGGGAATCCAAAGACACATCGGCATGTCCGCATTACTGATATCTGAGTGATAAACTGCAGCCATCCTGCACTTTTAACCTTATCACCTGCTCTCTGCCCACCAGTCCATCTCACCGGGGTCCTTACATGGCTGTCCAAACCTCTGCATGGACATAAACAGGCACCATCATCCACCAAAACCATCATTCTCAAAACCATCATCCACCAAAAAGAAAAATTCCTGGTGTCCTCAGCATCACGCTGGTTTCAGGTCCAGCATTCAGAATGAGTGACTGGTTGAAGTTTAAAATCTTCAGGGTAGTGGAGGTGCTGGGGAAAGGGAGGGCACAGGGTGGAGCTGAGCAGAGATGGGCTTTGCTGCTTGTTTTAATCCCAGTGCACAGCTGAGAATTTGCCCTTTCCATTTCCACATTTGTTTATGACATGGAAAGGTCGAGAGGTGCTAGAATGTACATTTTTATTTCAAGTGCAAGAACTCTTTGCAAGGAATCCCTCAAATGTATTAGTTATAACTTCTTTCTTACCCTGCCTACATCTACATTTCATAACAGAGTCGTTCTGACAACAACAAAAAGCTTTTCCACTTCAGAAATGTCAAAAATAGGTGTTAAAAAAAGGAAAACAATTCTTCCACAAAATTATTTTGACGAGAGAGAAATTCACATAAAGCAAACCTCTATCAAAACCTAGTATTTTATTTCTAAAGCTCTTCATACACTGCAGACATCTTGAGTTTGACAGTTCCTGGGTGGGAAATTTTCCTTCCAGTCACTATTGAGCATAAAACATCCACCACCAGCATAGACTGATCCCCACTATTGACAATCCCCACATTTTGGGACACCTTCCAACAGGTTCTTTTAGGCTTAGTTGAGGCATTTCTTTCTTTCAACTTAAAATATCCACTGGGAACACTGGGGAGATGCAGAGAGCTACCAACATTTCAAGGGACAATTACCAAGTTCTGATTGCCAAGCAGACACTTGTTCTTTGGGTTCATTTCCTTGCACGTTGCTATACTTTCTGGCTCTAAGATTACAGACATTTCATGGCAGATTGAGGCAGCTTCTAGCTGGCTTTGGTGGAAAAAAAAGACATCGGTGTTTCAGTAGTAGACGTCAGTGCCATAGCATTTGCAGTGGGAGTATTTTTTTATTTATTTTTTTTTAATCTTGGTCTATTTTAACGTTGTAAACAGGGAAAGCATATGCTGTTATGTAACTGAAGACTGAACCTAAAAAATAATCATGCAAGAACATTTCAGGAATACCAAGCTCCCTGAGTTTACAGTGATGCTGCAGCACCTTCCTTGCAAAAAAAAAAAAAAAAAAAAAAAAAAAAAAAGAACTAGCCATTTATTTTTCTCACATTTACTGCTCTTACAGTGGGGAAATGTTGTCAGCCACCTGGTAGCCCAGAGTCGTACAGAGAGCGTTACATTTTAGGCATGTTTTTGCACTCTGAGCTGAAACATTTTCTGTTTTGCAGAAAGGATGGCTAACCCAGAAGGGAATCTTGCTCATATTTGAAGGAGGCCAAATACTCCAGACTACCTGGGTTTCTCTCTTTGCCTTTCTACTGAGTTTAATTCAAGGGCTGTGCCTCATTTTCCACTTCTGTTTGTCCAGGATAATTGTGTTTTACCATCTTTATACAAAGCTTGGATGAAAAAAAAAAAACAAAACCCAAACCAAAACCTACTTAAGTCTCAAGCACAATTATTTTATTTGACCAAGATTTTCAATGTGGAAGATGGCTGAGACAAAAGATATGCTGCCCAATTCGTCAAGTGAAATTGTTTATTACTTTCCCAGTCATCTCTTTTCAAGCAACATCTGGATACTTTCCAGAAGGCGACTAAACTGCTGGAGACAGCTTGGATTAAATCATATGCATGTATTATTCAACTTAATGGCAGTTTAGGGGAACATTACATTCTGAAGGGGCCGACAGAATTGAATGCTAAACAAAAAGGGGCAATGGTGGGTCAGAAGAGATCACTCAAAAACATTTTAATCTATAACAAGAGAAAAGATGCACGTCAACATTGACCATATGCGTTCACAAAAATAGTAATGACACAGTTACCTTGTTGTGAAGGGGGTTATATTTTCAGTTTGTAAGGGACAGTTCTTGTAAAACACAATTTTTCTTGTAAAAAGCGCAATTTCCTTTATTTTCAGGCTGCAGCTAAGCTTAGTTTAGCCATTTTTTCCTGAATTTATTCTGTAGCCATGTTACCCTCTCACCTTGACAAATCTCAGCATTATAGAGTCCTGGGCTCTTTACTGACACATAGTTATGAACCGTGAATGTTCTGAAGACCTTGTAAGCTAAATACAAATTAAAAAATGAGGGATGGTAAACTGAGGCACAGAAGAAAAATTACTTACCTGGCAGACTTTCAGCAAAGATGACAATAGACACCACATGGCCTGAGCCCCTTGAGCTCCTTTGCACTTTGCCAGTATCTGAACGTAAAAAGAAAAAGCAAAGGAGTGAAAGAACAACCTGGGTGCATACAAGTCGTTTTCCTTCACTGAATCAAGCCACCAAATGCCCTGACAGTAAGAATACCAGCAAGACTCGCCATGTCCCCTCTCATCTTGGAGCTTCTTGGTATCTACAAGCTGCTCATCTTCTGCCCACCTAGCTAAACCATTACTTACCCTACTGCCGACCCAACTACATCAACAGAAGTGTTATTTTGGATCAGTATGATTTACTCACATCTGGAAAAGAAAATAAGTTATATGAATACCAATTGCTCTTACTCCTATGTGAGAGCATCTATATGAAGGATTATATCTTCCTACAGCTGTTTTAGGAAGCTGCTGCAACACTAAACAACCAAGGAGGTGCAAAAGCAATGTGTGGAGCAGCACCTACTTGTCCAGGCCACTCTAACTGGAATCCTGCTCTAGGTGTGTACACAAGAACTGCCTCAGGTTCATCTTTGACCATCTTAAACCATTCTCCTTGCAATTGGTATTTAATGCTTAATAATTCTTGCATATTTACACAAGAGAGAAATATTTCCATTTGTTTGCATTTCACAGTATCTCAATTTTAAGCTGGCTGGCAACTTTGGACGTTCATCGTCTTCCAACTACATTCAGCTTTTGGCAAAGAAGAAGAATGTGTATGTGAGGGATATGGCACATGAAATTAATCACCCTACACATTTAAGAGCAAAGATTCTTAGCTTTTCCCAGCACTACATGGTTGTTTTTTTTTTGGTTTTTTTTTTTGAAGTTTCCATTTTTGTTGACATAAGCCCATTTCCTTAGGGAGAAAGTATGTGTTTCACAGGCAAATGTTATGGCAGGAATCCTCCCGGGCTGCTGCTGCTCTCCCGGCATGCGCAGGTGCAGTCTCCGTAACCCACCCTGCTAAGGAACAGCTGGAGACAAATATTCCACAGCAAAGGATGTGTCACTTCAGTCTCATGTCAGCTTCCAGCTGCAGTGCAACATCAGCTTCTCAGACTACGTATCTAATGTCGGGGAGAAATGCAATTAAAATTCTGGCATTGACATGGAGACAAAACATTTGTTAATAAGCAACAGGATATTCAGCCAGAGCTTTATTTCCAGAAATGCATGTGTGTGTGTGCAGGAAATGTTATCTCTGAAGCTCTTTTACCTTTGATTGTACAATTGGCCTGACATTTAATCCATTTTCACGATAATGCTTGCAAAATACTTACACATCTCAGAAAAAAAATTAATGTTGCCTTTCAGATGAGCATGAATGGACCTGGAAAGGGTAGAAACAGCAGCTGACAGTTCAGAGGAGTGCTGCTGGAGTTAAATTGAGCAATAGCTTCCCGACTAATTTGTCACCACACCTGCTCAGTAACAGGACTCCTCGTGCCTCCCGCTCTATCCATAAAATAAATCTGTGGTTCCCTGAAAAGACACTGATGTCTGAGAGTATAAAATTCAGGTAGTAACTCTAAGAGAGAACAATTTCTTTAACTAAATATGGCAATGTACTAGTTAAAGAAATAAAATGAACAACAATGCTTAAGCCCCCTCCACCCTGAAAAATAAAGAGAGGAAGAAAAATGTAGAAAGACAGATTACAAAAGAAAATTTTAAAAGAAGCCTTTGAATGAAGGCAGAGTCATAGCAAAATAAATCAAGAAAAAGAATTTGTTCCAAAATGAAGCCGAGAAAGGAGAGAGCATACAGAGATTCAGAAAATTATGAGGCATATAAAACTAAATAGAGGTTATGGTGACAGGAAGCCATTTAGTTTTATTATACTCCGATAACAGAGGCTGTAATTGTTTATGAAAGCATCCAACCCAAGGAAATTTCCACAGACAAGAGGACATTTCCCAACAAAGAGTTGAAGAACTGAATAAACACCTCAAGGGTCCACCAATGAACATGGCCTTCGTGAGCCTCGCAAGATAGCACCGAAGTGGGTTTTTATTTTTACTTTGCGGTAACATACCGATGGAGAAGATACAAGTCTGGGTATTGGCCATGAGTGGTTGTCAGCACACCAGCTCTTCGGGGAATTTGTCTGAAAGGAGAAACACAGGCAGTTTTTCAAAAGCACTTGATGGTGTCCAACTGTGCCCAGTGGAGTTTAGTTTGGCCAGTGGTAACTGTTTGTGAAAAATCCCCCACTAAAGTCTCACATGTTAATGGAAAGCAGACACAGAGGGTATGTAAATGGAAACGAATTAGAAACAGACAGCTATGGTCAACCGAGGCATCGTTTCCTTCACTCTGGAGTCAAACAGGGTCAAACTGAGTCAAACTGCGACGCACGCGTCAGGCGTACGAGTGATCTCAGCAGCTCTGGGGAGATTATTCATGGGCTTAAAACTCAGCCTAGGCTGGAGCCTGCAGCTGAACACAAACTCTACCCAACCCTCTCTTCTCAGCCCCAGGAAACTTGCTTTTCCTTATATTCTCAACAGCAAAATGAGGATAGAACATTAAGTAAATAGACAAATTACTCAAACTTGGGAAGTAAAAATTCCGTATGGTCTTACCAAACAGTGGAAATAATATCCAGAGAGGAACATTTATCTCAGTTTAAACTCGTGAACCTGAAAAGTATCCTGGGAAACATACAACATAGGGGAGGAAACAAAAAATAGAGAAGCAGGAGAATGTTATAAATTCATTCTTCTCTGCAGGAGATGAGTTAACATGCCAATATTCTCTGCAGGAGATGAGTTAACATGCCAATATTTCAGATAAAGTTCAGCATACGTTTAAGAAACTTTCTTCCCCTTGTACTCATATGAGTTTATGAGCAACAAAAATGGTTTTGCAATTTTATAACTAGTTTAGATTCACCTGAGTTTGTCAAGCAAAAAGCAGAGAAACCAAATTCAAGTTAAAAATCATAATAAGTGCCAAAAGGAGCTGCAGAGGATTTTAAAATCAAATGTTTGGAGTCACAATTCAGATTCTAATGTGCGATTAGTTAACAAAATGTCTCCGATAAGTCTGAAAGTCCCATAGGCTTTATCTTTCCACTGTAGAAATGAATTTTTTTAAAGAGGCATTTAAAATACTTCTGTCCTTATAAAATTTGTAAGCCGAAAGCTTTCCTTAACAAACAGAGGTCATTAGACACTAAATATATTGATATTTCAAAGAAAATAAAAATAAGTGCTAACAGGATTCCTGCCAAGAGAAGAAAAAAAATCTCCCTGATTCAGTGCGGTTCATTGATAGCCTGATCCGTACACACATTTATTGTTTTAGTCTGTTTTCCTTACCTTGGAGTGAAGTAGAGTTTTTTTCTCCCTCTGTGATAATTATTTTTGACAGTTTCACTGTTTATATGTGAAACTGAGAAACTGTTAATTGAAATAAAAAATGAGTCACTGTTTCCAGCAATTTTTTGCCAATGTTTTGATCTGTGTCAATCTGAACTTAATTATTAAGTTTTCTTTAAAGCAAGAGGCAAAACCCTGTATTTTAATTTGGCCCCATACAAACACTGCACTTTTCAGGCATATGTCAGTTTAAGGATATAAAGCGCAGCTAAATAGGGTTGAAACAACCCTGTTTAGGTTTAACAACCATGCACTAGAGACCTGTGGTAAAAATAACTTGAATGAGAAAATACTTCTTTTTTTTTGGATTTTTTTTTTTTTTTTGAGAAGGATGTGAGAAGTCTTTAAAGCCTTTCAGCACATATGATTAACCATGATATATGGTCTATCACTAATGATGCTGCCAAAGTCAACGTCTATCTGCTGTGAGAGAGAAGTCATTTGGAAAGCCAACCGCGTGTTGTAGGCAAAGGGCAGGCTTTGCACCCCACAGCCAACCACGCGTTCCTCTGGTGTCTGCTGTAGAAATATACATCTGCTCTCATAAACTTGCTCAATTATTCGGTAGAAATTCCACCATTATTTTACCATTCAAGGACAAATTGGGCTCAGCAGAAATACATTAAGTCACCAGCAGACTATGGCATAGCAGAAGCGCAAGGGAAGATTTTCCCACATGTTTATTTGGCCTCGGGTATATACATAGATAAGAAGAAAGTGGGGGAAAAAACCAAAAAAGCAGCTTTATATCCACAAAAGAAAAAATGCTAAACCAAAAAAATTTTCATCCTGGGGGTACATGAAGTAGCTGAGAGCTGTTGTGGAAATCTGTCTCAAGGAGACATTTACATGGCATGTTTAAATGGCCCTACAAAAAGCATGTCCAGTTAATATAGACAGTGATTCTCTCTAACTAGGAATTAGCTAATAATCTATTGATAAATAACATTGAATTGATATATGGCAAAATATTTTTTAGAAGATATAGTTATTCATACAGAAGACATAGCATGCACTTTAAGTCACGTGCTGGTATCATCACTGGACTTGGAAAGAAAGCAGCTTTCTTATACCACAACAAATATCTTTTTTTTTTTCTTTGTTCTTCTCTTCTTTTTCCAAATCAAGACAGATCCAAGACCTTTAAGAACCTGTTTACAAAACAAGAGGCAGACAGCCCCACTCCTGAATGCTTTCACTGCTTTTAGAGGTGGAAGCACCCTTCTAGGGAGTGGGAAGCTCAGCTTCAAGTCCAAGTGGATCAGGCAGAGCAGAAATTTGAACCTACCCCTTCCACTAAACTCTTGGCTATTTCCAAAAGCAGCTACATTTTCAGCTTTGCCAGTGAATTTCAAACTACTTTTGATTTACGAGCCCCGGAGTATTTTTTCCTAACTCCTGCAAAAGAGGAAGAGCCCACCAAGAAATGACTAGTGAAGCAAATCAGCATGTTCTAAGTCAATGCAGAATAAAAAGAAGAGCTCTTAACTATCTTTCACAACCACTACCAGTTCCCTACTCATCCACGTTGTCCATGCATGTGTTAGTAGTGGGCTCCCCCTCGCCACCCCCAGCCTGTGGCTCCCTGTGACCACATCATGCTGTCCTCACATTAACGAGCTGCTGCGAGGTGACTCCAGCCATCATCCAGCATGGTGCTGCTCAATCCCATAAGGCAAATGAGAAATTTTAAATGAGGTGAAAAGCTCTGCTTTTCTCTCCTCTTCCCCCTTTCCTATACTCTTAGGCAGTGCAAAGACAGATAAACTGAGAAAGAGAAGTTGGCTAAGTAAGTGGAGACATTGGTGGTCTTAGTCATGATATCTTGTCCCATCAGAAGAGGAGAGCCCCCATTTCTCCATACTTTCATCCTCTGCTTCTGGATGTGTGCAGTTGCATCGACTCGAGTCTGCATGGCCCTTGGTAGTTGGTTCAGCTCGCTGAGTCAGAGGAAAACCAAGGCTGGGTCAGAGACATCCAGAGGATGCTCAATAGAGTTACATTCAATTTCTTGCCTAGCTTCTCCTGCAAAGGGCTTGCCTGGCTCCCCTAGGTGCTCTCTGCCCTGCTTGCCCTTCTGACATATTTCCCAGTATAAAGCTAAAACTCTCTTAAGAAAAACTGAGCCAGTCACCCTTGGTCCTACCTGCAATGGACATAGAGAACTCACCCATCAGTCAGTGCTGTATCAGCCTCTCAAGCCTTTGAAAACTCTCTCATTTTCCTTTTCTCTGTAGATGCAACAACATATTCAGTTATGATTTTCAGGGTCCCATGAGATGGGGGATCATTAATGTGGGAACAGTGACTTTCTGTTTATGAACACTGAAATTGTAAGGGACCAGCTGTGTCAGCTGAATATCCACTGATCCATGGGGCCTGATGGAATTAATCCCAGAGTACTGAAGGAGCTAGTGGATATTATGGCAGGACCCCTCTCAATCACCTACCAAAGGTCTTGGGAGTCTGGAGAGGTCCCTGCTCACTGGAAGCTGGCCAGTGTTATTCCAATTTACAAGAAGGGTGTGAAGGAAGACCCAGGGAACTACAGACCTGTTAGTCTAACCCCAGTTCCTAGAAAAATTACTGGGTACTGTTGAAGGCATTTGAAGAATTATGCAATCATTAGGCACAGTCAACATGGGTTCATAAGGGGAAGGTCCTATGTAATGAATTTGATATCCTTCTATGATAAGGTCACCTGTCTAGCAGATGAAGGGAAGGTGCAGTTTTTCTGGATTTTTGTAAAGCTTTTGATGCTGTCCCTCATAGCATCCTTCTAGACAAGTTTTCCAACTGTGGGATGAGCAGGTACATGGTGCACTGGGTGAAGAACTAGCTGAAGGGTAGAGCTCAAAAGATGGCAGTGAATGGGGCTACATTTGGCTGGTGACTGATCACCAGCAGTGGTCCTCAGGGGTCACTTCTAGGGCCAGTTCTGTTCAATATATTTATCAATGATGTGGATGCAGGAGTTGAATGCACCATTAGAAAGTTTACACCAAACTGGGAGGTGCTGTTGATTCTCTTGAGGGACAAGAGGACTTGCATAGCTATCTAAATAGATTGGACCATCAGGTTATGATTAATAGCATGAAATTTAACAAGTCAAAATCTGGATTCTGCACCTAGGCTGGAGTAACACCAGGCATAGGCATAAACTGGGGAAGAGTGGCTGGAGAGCACCCCTGCAGAAAGGGTCTGGGGGTGCTGGTGGA